>NC_057802.1:483133185-483134471 GCF_018294505.1 Triticum aestivum | reverse complement strand
TGTTCATCCAATCGACCGGCTTCAGTTAGCAGCAGTAGCGAAGGAATCGCTCGATCGAGTTCAGTTAACAGCCATCGATCGATCGCTCGGGTTCAGTAACGCGTAGCGTGCAGTGCAATTGCTCGGGTTCAGTTAGAGCCCAACGCCTCGCTCGGGTTCAGTTAGAGCCAACGCCTCGCACACACGCGCGTACGTGTACGAGAGAAACACACATCGCTCGGCCCCCGACCTCCCACCGTAACCGGGAACTCCCCAAAATTCCTCCCCCCTCGCTTCAACCACGGTTTTTTCCTTTATGGACGGCCCAAAGAATGTCATGCAGCTGCATCTCCGGCCCGCGCAGGACGAAAAGCCCATTTTTTGTCATGATTTTTTGTCATAGAAGTAGGAGCCCACCACATCTATGATGATACCGGGTTTTGTCACAATTATCGTCATAGAAGTGTCATATGTATGACAGAAAAAAATTGTTCGGCCCAAAATGTCACGGATGTGTCTTTTTTTTGTAGTGTATGATCCTGTACATGCACATTGATGCTCTAATCCTACAAATGTCAATTATCCAAGACATGCACAATCTAGCAGTGTGCATGTCAATGATTCAAGACATGCATAATCTAAGCACAATCTACCAATGTGCATATCAATGATCTAAGACATGTGCCATCAGTGCACAGTCTAGCAATGTGCATGTCAATGATCCAAGACATGCACAATCTACCAATGTGCATGTGAATGATCTAAGACATGCTAAGTCAGTGCAGAGTCTAGCAATCACTACAAAAAAGACACATCCATGACATTTTGGGCCGAACGAATTTTTTTTCTGTCATACATATGACACTTCTATGACGATAATTGTGACAAAACCCGGTATCATCGTAGATGTGGTGGGCTCCTACTTCTATGACAGAAAATCATGACAGAAAATGGGCTTTTCGTCCTGGGCGGGCCGGAGACGCAGCTGGATGACATTCTTTGGGCCGTCCATGACGGAAAAAACCGTGGTACAAGCGAGGGCGAGGAAAATTTCGGGGAGTTCCCGGTTACGGTGGGAGGTCGGGGGCCGAGCGATGCGCGTTTCTCTCATACACGTACGCGCGTGTGTGCGAGGCGTTGGCTCTAACTGAACCCGAGCGAGGCGTTGGGCTCTAACTGAACCAGAGCGATTGCACTGCAGGCTACGCGTTACTGAACCTGAGCGATCGATTGATGGCTGTTAACTGAACCCGATCGAGCGATTCCTTCGCTACTGTTGCTAACTGAAGCCGATCGATGCTGCCTCT
>NC_057802.1:482936070-483132903 GCF_018294505.1 Triticum aestivum | reverse complement strand
GCTGGGGGGGGGGGTTTGGATGAACAGTTCCCGATGGGGGTGGATGAACAGGACCCCGTGGTGTTGCCTCTGGATGAACAGGACCCCGATCGATCAAGCCAGTTGGGCAGGATGAACAGGACCCCGTGGAGGGCAGGATGAACAGGACCACCCCGTGGAGGGCAGAATGAACAGTAGACGGTGGAGGGCTGGATGAACAATAGCCTGTGGAGGGGTGGTTGAACTGGAGCCCATGGAGAGGGCTGGTTGAACAGTAGCCTGTGGAGTAGCGCGTGGTGGAGGCTGGATGAACAGGAGCCCGTGGATGAACAGTCGCAGGTGGAGGCTGGAGGAGGTCGACGGTGGATGAACAGTAGCCCGTGGAGGCTGGAGGGGTCGACAGTGGAGATGAACAGTGTCCCGTGGGGTCCCATTTTGCGGTACGCCAGACCCCTCCCGATGAACAGGACCCCCATTTCGACCATCTTCAACACAAGTCCGTTTCCTCCGTTTTGCGGTACGCCACACCCCTCCCGATCAACAGGACCCCGTTCGACCGTAGGAGGTCCGTTTCCTCTGTTTTGCGGTACGCCAGACCCCTCCCGATGAACAGGATCCCATTTCAAACGTGGCCGGTCGAACACAAGGCCGTTTCCTCCGTTCTGCGGTACGCCAGGCCTCGTTTCCATCGGCTATTCCGTCCAAGCCCTCCCGATGAACACGACGACTCATTCCGTTCCGACCCAGCCGGTTGGCTCCCCATGAACACGACGACGACACTGTTTCTCCGTTCCGACCCAGCCATGTACACGAGCCCTGGCCGTACGTATGCGTGAGTAGGCGTTCGAGGCCCTGCCTGTATGTACGTACGTGGCTGTATTTTCTTTCTTGCACACTGGCCGCTGTACGTACGTGTACATGCTACGTGCGCGCCTCTACTACGACACGTGCGTGCCTCTACATTGACCAGTATGTATGTACACGTTCGCGACCAGAATGACAATGCTACGTACGCTTCGACCAGGTGGGTCCCAACTGTCAGGCACTTCCTTGCCTGCGAAGATGTAGCTGGTGGGTCCCAGCAGTCAGGGGGGCGAACACCCGGACGCACTTCCTTGCTCGCGAAGATGTAGCTGGTGGGTCCCGGCGGTCAAGGGGAAACATTTTTTTCGTGAAATACGGTGGCCCGTCCGGTGGGTCCCTGCTGTCAGGTGGAGGAATCATTATTTTCCGCGTAATAAGGAGGCACTTCCTTGCTGCGGCCGTGGACCCAGCTGTCAGCCTCTCCACGTACTGTCCACGTCCGATGGAAGTTGTTCCTTGACCACGTTGACCACGCCGCGCCGAGAGCACCAGGGCGGTGGACGACGGCGAGGCCTAGGAAGCGGACGACGGGGAGCCGGGGAAGACGTGGCAGTGGAAGCCCGCGCAGAGAGGAGTACGAGGGTTCGATGGTTCGGCTACGGTGTGAGGCCGCCGCAGGGCCTGGACAGCGGTGGGAATAGTAGGGGGCGGTGAGGCCTCCGCGGCAGCACAGCCGGCCACGGGAGGCAGGAGCATGCGGCACGACCGGCGCTGCTTTGGGCGGCTGGAGCAAGAAGACTAGAGGTTGAAGAAGCACTACGGCCGTTGGATGGACATCGTACGGTCACTGGAGCTAGAATCGTTCATATTGACTAAAGTTGACAAAGACCCCCGTCCTAGTCAACTTAGTAGGCCCACAAGTCAGCCTCCCACCATGGTGGGTCCCAGCTAGCAGGGGGAGTATTCATTTTTTTGTGCGTAATAAGGAGGCACTTCCGGTGGGTCCGAGCTGACAGCGGGGCGAACGTTTTTTTCGCAAAATACGCTGGCCCGTCCGGTGGGTCCCAGCAGTCAGGGGGGAAACATTTTTTTCGCGAAATAAGGTGGCCCGTCCGGTGGGTCCCTGCTGTCAGGTGGAGGAATAATTATTTTGCGCGTAATAAGGAGGCACTTCCTTGCGGCCGCCTGGACCCAGCTGTCAGCCTCTCCACGTACAGTACTCTTCCGATGGAAGTCGGTCGTTGACCACGTTGACCACGCCGCACCGAGAGCACCAGGGCGGTGGTCTGGACGACGGCGAGGCCTAGGAAGGGGACGACGCAAAGCCGGGGAAGACGCAGTAGTGGAAGCCCGCGCGGAGAGGAGTACGAGAGTTCACTGGTTCGGCTGCGGTGTGAGGCTGCCATCGCCGCAGAATAACAGGGGGTGTGGGTGAGTAGAGGGATGGCCTGGCCAGCGGTGGGAGTAGTACGGGGCGGTGAGGCCTCCGCGGCATCACAGCCGGCCATGGGAGGCAGGAGCACGCGACACGACCGGCGCTGCTTTGGGCGGCTGGAGCAAGAAGACCAGAGGTTGAAGAAGCACTACGGCCGTTGGATGGACATCGTACGATCACTGCAGCTAGAATCGTTTATATTGACTAAGTTGACAAAGCCCTTGGTACGCGTCAACTTAGTAGGCCCACAGCTCGGATTTGGCAGAGAACATATAGCCCATTTGCGATTTGTAAGAATGTACAGCCCATTTTTTAATTCTAATGGAATTTACTACAACCCATTTACAGTTTGTTAAAAGTACATCCCAACTTCTAGCTAGGACAATGATTAATAATTTCAAACAACCGCTCAAACAGAATTCAAAAAAATTCCCACATTTTGATGGGATCCGAAATATTTTTATCCGAAATTTCTAGTCAGGTTAAATATAATTTCAAAATAAAGTTGTATTACGTTAAAATCCAACGAAATATTGCGCGCGCAACAAGTAATGAAATTAAAATTTTCAAATTCCAAAAATAATATATTTTCACACTAATTACGTGTTTGCAGCCCAGCGGGGCGGAGAATTACAAGTTGACCCGGATATTGTGTACAACTGTCGGCCCAGTTGCATTGCTGATGTTGAAAAAAAAGGCCTGTGTAGTACAGTACAACCAAACATGGTTAGTCAGCCCACATTCAGCGACACCGGAAAGGCCCAAACAAGGCTTCTGTACAACTTTTTGAAGTCACTGAGCTCAATTAATAACTTAAGAAAAAAGTTAGATTACAGTGGAACCTAATTAAAGTTGTCACGAGCAAATAAATAATTCAACGGGTCCCACTTGTGCGTGTGCGCGCGTGTGTGTACGTGTGTGTTTGTGTGTGTGTGAGTGAGAGAGAGAGAGATAGAGAGAGACCCATCGGTCGATGCTCGTAAATACATCTTTCAGCCATATGCATTGCTGATGCTCAGTAAAAACTTATATAGTTGACACAATCATATAGAACATCATAGCAGACAGAACTTGCATACAAAAATTTCACGCATGCGGCACAATCAGGATGGAAGCAGTGGATCGCTACGGGAAGGGCTATGTTGAAACCAACGAAGTCGTACATAACAGTTCATCGTCTTTATCAATGACGGGGAAATATCTTGAATGTTGTGCAAAGAAAACAGACAGACAACACAATAAGTTCTGCTAGCACATTAAGTTGACGTACAACCCTTTCTAAAAAAAGTTCAGGTACAAAATTAGAACAGGTCACAATTAAATGTACTGGCATATCAGTGGTTCACACCCATAGCTCGGATTTAACTAGTATCTGACAAGATTCAGTTGCTACCTCAAATTAGAGCACATCCAGGCAGCCAGCCCTACCTCTTCTCCCAAAGAAGCAGTGGCCTCTGCCGCGTGATGGAGTAGGCCCTGTGCCATCCATCGTTCCGAGAAACACGGGGAAAGTCTGAGGTTGACTCCTGTAATGGGCGTCGTCGACGGACCCTGGCACCAGCGGTGGCGGCAGGACTTCGATTGATGGATTGACAACTTCTTCGACATGCACGAACACTCGATACAGGTACATCCCTAACGTGGTCCGCGGCGGCCTTGGTGGTGATGAATAGTACAACCCCGGTTTCTGCACCAGTATCTCAACACCAATCACCTTCGGTATGGTGGACGGCTTCTTCATCCATGCCATAACCGTCAGAGCCCAGCTGTCTGGAGGAACAAACATACTTACGAGCTCACCTCCAAGGTCGTTGATAAGCTCGTTCATGGACTCGCTGTTCCAAGCATGTCGAGGCATGCCGTGGAAGGTAAGCTTTCTTAAAAACTCAAGCTCAGAGGGCACCGAGCCCCATCCTGGGTGCCACCGATCAAAGCTCACCAGCGCGCCATCGCAGAACAAACACCGGGAAGATTCGAACACACGACTGCAGTTGAAAGTTGTCCGGAACCTGACGAAGAAATCAGCCGGTGGTGGACAGACTTCGACGACCAAGTCACTTATTTGGATGCCGTGCGCAATGCCAAGAGCTTTGACAAGGTCGTCCGGCGAGACGGGAGGCCGGTCGCCGTTGATGGTTACCATCAGCACTTCGCCGGCAAACTGGTCGTCAAGCGCCGCCATGCCACTATTGAGTGACAGCACGCAGCGACCGAAGGCAGGACGGACCTCAGGATCTCCGGCTCGGAGATCCGCGTTGACCGGCGACATGATTGTGGGCTTGAGTACAGGGAGTACAGGAGGGGGATTTGGGGGAACTGGAGTAGGAATCGAGATTCCAGAGGTGGGGGAGGGGCGCGAGACTGGGGATGAAAAGGTAGCATGAATTTCGAGCACGCGCCAATATGCTCTCGGCGCGCAAGCGCACGAAAACACCGGTGGCGCCCACATGTCAGCCTAAGAGTCCTTATTCTTTCTTTTTTGGAGAGCCCGACCTCTTTTTTTTCAGGATCTTTTGAGGGCCCGGCCTGAGAGTCATAATTGACCTGTTTGGCATTGCGTTACTACTC
This sequence comes from Triticum aestivum, assembly GCF_018294505.1. NCBI lineage: Eukaryota > Viridiplantae > Streptophyta > Magnoliopsida > Poales > Poaceae > Triticum > Triticum aestivum. Next base: position 483,128,117 of record NC_057802.1, on the reverse strand, counting down.
GGCCCATATTCAATGACACCTCACTGGCCCAAACAAGTGTACATCATCAAAAAGACACTGAGCTCAAATTATATAACTTGAAAAAAGGAGATATACTCTGAACACTTGAGAATGGTGATGCCCTCATTTAGCCCACCAGTAGTTTGAGACAAGAAACAGTTTGAAACAACGATATATACAACATTCAAACACTGACTAGTGACTACTACTGACATAAACAGCAAGACATGATAGTTCATAAGAAGTCTTGCTACACCACCAAAACGCACCCATCTGCAGCGCTCAGACTCTCGTGATCCAGACGAGAATGACATTCTAAACAGAAGCAACTATTACATAGTAAGAGTGACATAGACGAGGATGACCAAATGACAAGGAATATGCATAACAAAAGAAAGAACTACCCATCCAGAACCAGCAGCAAAGACAACTAAGTCATTCAAAGAGATGATCCAACACCATCATAATTTGCAGCCCCGCTTCAGCGACCAGTGATCCGGAGACACCAGCACTCCACCCTTTCGATGCAACAGCCCAATTACCTATCAACCTGAAGGCTTGAACCACATCACTGCCTGTTGTAATTGAGACATCCAAGGATCAAAGTTAATCCGGATGCCTTTGTCATTCTCACCTTCTTTTGGCTGCAGGCTGTATCGTTGAAAATCAGGGGAGTTTGCTCCCGAACTCCTAGGGCTCGCCGTGTAGACATAGTTTTTCATAGCAAACAGAGCCTCTCTGCCATCAAGGTCCTTGCCAACGGTGATCTCCTGGTTAATCGGATAATTGAGTCCGAGAAACAGAGAGTGTGAACCAAGGCTGTTTACCCGCCTCCAACTAAAAACCCAAAGGCCCCAACAAGCTGGTATCCTGCTCATAGACGTAACAGCCACTGTCCGGATACTCACATATTACACGGTGCTTGTATACAGTGGGGTTTTTTGCAATATAACTTTTCTGGCTCATGTGTCCGAATGATCATCACTCTTTTGCCGTCGTCTGATCGAGCGAGGAACCAGATGTGATTCCCTGTTTTTGGCAAAGGTGGTGTGATTACAAAGGGCAGTAACTGTAGGGACACTGCATCATATCAAAAAGGACAGGCATTGTTAATGTAAGATCAACATTGTTCAGTGTATGAGTAGGATAATGCAAGAAACAGCATTGATATGTCCCTGTTGGAACTGGGAGGAAAATACAGGGAAATGTATACTGAGTTCGAAAATATAGAAGTGCCATGCATGGTTATACTCATGTTATCTCGCAATCGATTCTTCACAGGAATCTACCATGTCATGCATGTTATGTACTCCCTCCGTTCCCAAATATTTGTCTTTCTAGGCATTTCAAATAGACACAACATACGGATGTATGTAGACATATTTTAGAGTGTAGATTCACTCATTTTGCTCCGTATGTAGTCACTTGTTAAAATCTCTAGAAAGACAAATATTTGGGAACGGAGGGAGTAATCATGTTCTGTCCTCACAAACAAATTCTTCAAGGTAACTAACAGACCATGCATTGTTATATACTCGTGTTCTGTGGGAAAAAATTTTGTGAGGATATTATTCTAGCCATTGATTGCTGTAGGGCGAATATAGGTATGTACACATGGTAAGCATTGCAGGATTTCACTACTTCCAAATATAGAGTTCTCCGTATGCACATTTACTTCCAAACCAACAGTGTGGTGCATGTTTCTACATCATGAAAATGAGGAAACTAACATGGCCATTGATACACACTCATATTTAGTAGTAGTATATAGATTACTATAAAATAAGGATAATATCCATCTATTCCTAACCGTTTGATTATTCAGGGTACAAATTGGCTGTAATGACATGGTCACAATCGCATGAATTAACTCATTCCAAATATAGCTGATTTACGGTGTCTCTAATACATTGCCATAGTTCTACTCAAATTCTGCTCAAACAGGGATATGCCAATCATCACAAAAAGTTCAAACAGTGTCATGGCGTCATCATTAACATGAGATGGAAACAACTTACACCGCCGTCCCAGCAATACGTAGTGCCATCTGCTTTGTCGATCGCGTAGATGATGCCATTGTGTTCAATAGCATCACAGAAGTGTGTATCAGCTTTGACGATGATCCACTGCGAGCCGAGTTGTCTCCAGCTAAAGAAGGCACCGGCGTAAAGATAGGCCAGTCCGCATTCGAACAAGGCAATTAGCTTGAAGTTTGCATAATTCGCATGTCGTGTGGGCACTTGACAGATTGCAATCTTCTGCAAAACAAGGTCCGTCCAACTGACGTAGTAATCTAGATGACTTGGACCGCGATGGTAATACTCTATATAATCCAACGGAGGAAGGATAATCTCATGGGAGGTCTAGAAGTTCACGAGCACCAACTTTTTACCGTCTTATCTGAAGGCAGCCATCCAGTGGGAGTTCATGCCGACCCAGTACATACCTGCCAAGAAGTTTCGGGCGATGGTGATCGGATCGATGTCGAGGGAAATGATGTACGGCGACCCACTACATACCTGCAAAGAAGTTTCGGCTAATGGAGATCGGATTGAAGTCGAGGGGCATCATGCACGCCTCCGTATCATGGTGAGCCAATCTCGCAAGACCAGATAGCAGCAAGCAGGGTGTCTTGAAAAGCTTAGGCCTCGCTTCGATGATGGCCGTGTGCATGTCCCTCGAGCATGCAGCCAGCCGTAGGGCGCTCAACATATCCATACACGAACAACAGAGGTCGAGGATGTCACTGGGGAGATTGCTGCAATCGCGGCACATATGGATGTTGCGCGGTTCGCGTTCGGCCATGGTGGAGTTTAGAAGGGGGCTTGATTTACGGGGGAGAAGGATGTCGGTGCTGGAGCGGCTAGCGAGGGAATAGTGGTACTAGGGGAGGCGAGTGAGGCGACGGTACACGGGGGTACAGTGAGATGGAGATGGAGACGGAGACGGAGACGGAGAAGGAGATGGAGATGGAGTGGTGCTATGGGAGCGGAGAGGGACACGAGGCGAGGCGCCAATGTACTGTACAGCGGCGGTGACAGACTGCACAGTGCACAGGGTGAGGCTGACTTTGGTAACCCGAACACACCGCCTGGACTAGTGTCAGGCGCAGGGTGTTGTCACTTCACTGTGAGGACCGGATGAATAGTATTTTGACCATCAAGTGTACCACAGTTGTACTACTACTACTACTAGTAGTAGTAGGAACATGAGTACTCCAGTATTGTATAGCGGAAATAGGTCTCCCGTGCTAGCATGCTTGTTCACTTCATCATTCAGGTATCATCCATATTGCGAGCAGAACCAAATTCTCGTGCATGCCCAATCAACACCCTGCCGTGATGCATGCAGTGGTCGTTCTGGTGCATCAAGGACGGCATGCAGATCGTTCCACACTTGAGAAGAGGAAAAATAGAAAGGTAGAACGCGGCAGCAGAGGAAGAGACCGCTGGCTAACGAGGCTGGGAGGGGATCGAGCAGGAAGTTAATGCTCCACGCCTAAAGGTTTTGGGAAAACCTGATTTTCATAAGTGACTTATACTCACCTAAACGGAGGGAGTATTCCTTAACCAGAGAATGTTGTGTCTCCCACTCACGCGCTAAAAAAAACTACGACACATTTTTTTATCTGTTTGCATAGGTCCCACCTATCAGGAAGGATGGGCACGTACACGAATAGGTACGACTCATCAGTCTACCCGCATAGCCTTTTCTTTTAGTCTACCTAGACGTCTAATCAACTGCCTGCACGCCACTTCTCCCATTTACTTCTCCATCGGGAACCGATTCTCCTCGGCTTCTTCACCTCCCCTTCGTCTTCATTTGAATCCAAACCCCACTGCGTTCACATTGTTTTAACCTCTTTAAATAATCATCTACTACTTCAGTTAGACTAGCCATCTAATCCTAATTCTCCAAACTATAGCCCTCCGTTCCAGCGGTTCCAAATGGCGAAAGAGATCGAGATGCAGGTTTTTAGCGTCCAACATGTCCTCGTCGAAGGCTCGATGCGCATAGTTGCCACCGTCACCGTCCACCCAAGGGTTGTTCGGCAGTGGATCAACAATGTATCCAACTCCCTCAAAAAGGTAGAGACGAGGGTCATCGGTCTCGACGCAGAGTACACGGAGCGTGCCCCTGGGAAGATCCAGCGCGCCGCCGTCCTTCAGCTGTGCCTCGAAGATGATGTTTTGGTGTACCACATCATACACTCGCCCTCCGTACCAGGTGAGCTTCACGATTTCTTGTCTCAGGAGGACGTATACTTCTGTGGGGCAGCCATCGAAGGGGACAAACAGAAGCTGGAGCCGTACAACCTTTATTTGAAAAGCATCGCTGACCTACAAACCAGAATCAAAATTCCTGTAGAAGATTGTGATAAACAGACACCATCCCTATTCAACATAGCAAATTTTGTGCTCGGTACAAATCTTCAGAAGGGTGACGAGACGGTGGCATTAAGGTCGTCTGGATGGGAGAATTATCCCTTGACGTATAAGCGGATAAAATATGCTGCCCTCGATGCCCGTGTGAGTTTCGAGATAGCTGCAAGGTCCAAAGAGCTTGTTGCGAAGCCGTCTCCCACAGAGAATGAGAACAAGAAGAAGAAGAAGAAGAAGAAGAAGAAGAAAAGGCTGCACCAGCAGGAGGGCATTATGGATGGATGAACTATTTCCTCTCTTGTAAAAAAATTATTCCCTCTCGGTGTATATTGATATAGATGGACTATTTCGATGGTGTGCATGTCTTTGGAACAGAGTAGTAGCGTGGGTCCGCTTGACTATAGGGAACTATTTATCCGCATATATAGCTTTCTCTGCTACTCCTTCCAGTGATCGGTATGCAGTGCATGTGTCCATAGACATGACAACTTGTCCATGGAAGTTCAACAACGGCGACCATCACGTTCCATCTCGCGGTTCCCATGACGCCTCTCCAACCCACGGCACCATGCCCCCTGACGTGCGCCTCACCCCTCTCGGCCGCACCGCCCCTCTGCCTTTGTGTGCATAACATGTGGGCCACCTAAAATGCGGCGAGCATCAAGTTTCTACCACAGCCACCCGCGATTCCCATGACACCGCTCGAACCCATGAAACCACACGTCCCCCGACCTGCGGCTCACCCCTCTTGGCCCCACTGCCCCTCTGCCTACGGGAGCATTACATGTGGACCAGTCACCTATCGGGTCCACATGTTATTGACTCAAAGGTAGGTGTAGTAAGGCGTTGAAGCTCAGTCCCGACATCCCTGAGAGGGAAATGTAACTCCAGCGCCAGGGCTTGTGGTGCTCCCGCAGCACGAACTCGTGCCAAACTCGAGATTTGTTTCTTTACTATACATGCACGCAATGATTTAATGGACATTGTAATCTCAACATGTGATGGGGAGCTCTAAATTTGAATTTGAAACTTATAAAACGAAAAGATTCAAAACAAATAAACTGGGAGAGAGGGAGTATATCGTAGGATGTGTCCCATACAAAATAAGTCCCCTGGTTTGTCACCGCGAAGATGCAGTTAGAAAGGAGCACAGCGTCTTCCTACTCGTACGGCAACAAATCGGCCGCAGACAGCATGCTCCGCCTTTGACCGCCATGTGCAAGGTTCGTGCTATTTTATTCAATCTCATCGTGGTTCCATCGTACCAATTCATGCGGTGGCCCGTTGCATGGCTGATCCCAATGTTGGACAAAGGTTCTACGGGAACGGTGTCACCGTTGTAAATGTTGTGCAAATTGATGTTGGTACCCTCCCGTACATATGCAAGCCAATCTCCACTCGCACCGAGCCTAACCTGTGAAACAGTGGGCAGGGGAGAATTAGGAAATGGACACGGAAGTAGTCTTTAGAATGCATTTACTACGTGATCAAACTCATCTTACCTGCTCATCGGAGGAAATCCGAGTGCCCCTCAACGTCGGCATCTCAAGGGGCGTCAACTTGCAACTACGGCCACGCCGCGCTGGAGAGACCCCCAAGGAAACATCCTCGTGCGTTCCACGGAACATCAAGATGCATTTGTATGAGTAGTTTATCTTGTGAGAGAAAAGGATGAAAGAGGGAAGGCCTCTAGAGATAGAGATGGGCACTACTACTACCAATGTGCTGGCCCGTGCATTGCAATGGATCCAAAGTAGTAGAATAATACTTGTTCACGTGCTTGAAATATAAACACTCTAGTTTTGATATACATGTGTCAGCAGACATGACAGCTTGTCCATGGAAGTTGAACCACGGCGACCATCATGTTTCTTGTTTCTACCACTGCCACACCCACACGCGATTCCCACGACGCCGCTCCAACCCACGGCACGACGTCCCCCGACGTGGACATGGATCCTCTGACGTGGCTATCACTGCCTTGCCCTGCCTTTCCTTCGCTGGCAGGTGGGACCCACGCTTATGGGTCCCACATGTCAGTGACAGAATGGTAGGATTGTTCGCGTCAGGGGATCCTCATCCCCCCGACGTGCCCCTCATCCCTCTCGGCCCCACCGCTCCTCTGCCTTTGTGTGCATGACATGCGGGCCAGCTGAACTGCGGCGACCATCAACTTTCTACCACAGACACACCCGATTGGACGCGGTTTGCCTGCTCCGCTGTTGTGCTCCGATCCGTACTCCCGCACCATCGAATTTTCATCCAGCGGCTGTGACACATTTTGTCCCGGTCATCAATCCTCACCTGGAGTACTTATGTACTACAGGTAGTACCCGCCGGTGTGGCCATCTACGCCTCGTAACGCCCCGACGCCCAGGTGTGGCACCCTCGCCACGGCCACGCCACCATCGGCCGGTTCATCTCGAACGAGTGAGTCGCGAACCACGCCACCACCATGAGAATGACATGTGGGCCAGCCGCATTTAAGGTCCGCATGTCATTGACTCATAGGCCGGGCGCTAAGCCACTGAAGTTCGGTCCCGTGGGCCCCGAGAGGGAAATGCAACTCCTGCGGCAGGCCTTGTGGTGCTTCCGCAGTACGAGCTCGTGCCAAAAATGGAATTTGTTTCTTACTACTACCAACTAGAACTACTAAGGTACACGTGCATTGCACGCATGAGATTCTGGTGGTTTGTGCATTATGCTTCTACATGTGGAGCTTTCTGGATTCTAACATGTGGCAAAATTTGGTGGAATGTAAGGTTAGGCTAGTTTGATTAACTTAGGTGAGTGTTTGGTTCAAGCCACACCTTAGGCAAGCCACACTAAGGCCCCACATGAGATACACACAAAAAATGTGGCAAGATTCCCTTAGGCTTGCCAACTTGTGGCTCTCATTTTGAAGAACTAATAACTTTGCCTAAGCTTAGTTGTGGCAAAGTTAGTCATGAACTAAGTTCAACCATGGAGTCTTCTAGATTATACATGTGGCAGAATCAGGTGGATGATATCCAACGGCCAGTAGTGCTCGGATTTGCCATCTTTGTACCGTCGGATTGGCTTCATCCAACGACCAACTTTCAAAGTTTTTCACACACTATATAGGGGGTATAGATATAGATGTGCCGGTCCGTTGCAATGGATCCAAAGTATATCTATTTAGTGGAGTGCACTCTAAACACATTATCTATTTATTTTTGTCTAACCTTCCGTAACCATGCAACCAAGCCACATAAGCTTCATGGGTGCCCCCCACATCATATTATTCATACTACGTTGATTGAAAAAAAGATAAATCACCCAAAACAAGATCTTCCCGTTTTTTGTGCTCACCCAAAACAAGATCTTCCCGTTTTTTGTGCCTACGATGTTGTGCCGTGCACGTACCTACTAGTTGTATACTGGTAGTACTAGTAATATAGTATTAGGAGTACAAACTTGGTACTAGTAGGAGTAGTACTAGTACGGAATGCTCCTACTCTATCAACGAGCCCCGTCTGACACCAAATTTCTTGGCTTCTGTGCTACAGCTAGATCTTCCCCTCGTTTCTGTTTTCCAACCCGGCGGCGGGCGGGGTGTCGGTTTGCTCAACGGCGGTCCCACATGAAAGTGAAAATGCTAGGCAACACGCCTTCCCTAAGCTATGTGTCGTGCCGGACGGGCCGTGTTGTACTCCCGATTCCCGGGCGTGTGGGGGTGCGACGCGAACACGGCAGGCCTTTTCCTTTTACCAGCAATGTGCCCGTGCCTTGCGACGGGTCCAAAGTAGTAGAATAGTAGTATTTGTTCACAAACTTGAAAGAAATCACTATTGTTTTGATATACTCCTAATATATTACTCCCTCCGTATCTAAATATTTGTCTCTTTTGAGATTTCAAATGGACTATCACATACGGATTATATAGACATATTCTAGTGTTTCTAGCAAGATGCCCGCGCGTTGCACGAAGTTGATGGAAAAGGTAAGCACAACTTATAAATTGACGGATGGAGTACTAGTTACAGTGATGCATATAATTAAGCAAAGGGATCACACATGTCGGTACTGACTGGAACGAGAATGCAACAGCACAATAAGAATTAAGGCCACGATGATGCGATCGCAGTGGTGGTTACAGAAGGCAAGAAGAAAGATGGATCCACGAACGTACGACCTCCTCCTCCTCAACTTTGTGCGCCGGGCCACCGACCGGCGGCTAAGGAGCGGCGGCTTTTGTGGCGAGGTCGAGGTGCTTCTCGGCAAAGGCATCCAAGGCTTCCAGCCGGTTGAGGAAGGCCAACGTCGTAGCGTCCTCACTGGCCTTGTAGATACCTATGTACACGATTTGCTCGTACACGTGGATGTGTAGGTCGACGAATTCTTGCAGGGCGAGCGCGACCTCCAGGTGGACATTCTTCGTGGCGTCGGCGGGCAGTCGCAGGGCCACCAGTGCTTGAAAGAGGTTCCGGCCATGGAGGCCGATTAGGGTGGCAGGCAATGAGGAGCCCGGGCGCGCGGTCTGGAGGAGTACGGCGATGTCATCCACGAGCTTCTTGAGGACGGTGAACTTGTTGCTGGTGGCAACGATCATCTGGTCCAACTGAGAGTCGAAGTTGGCGTCGACGGCGGCCATCCACCAGCCGGTCTCCAACACCGTCTGGAGACGATCCTCGGTGCCATGCCGCAGGCCGGTGTCGTGGACCATCTGGCGCAGCCGCTGGCCGCTCACGCGCATCGCCGCCATGGGTCTGGAGTGAGCTCTTTTGCGCTTAGTGTAGGTGCTTAGGCAAATGCTTAGGTGCGTACGATGTGGTAGATGCATTGGATTGGAGGGGTGCCTTTATATGAGGGCAATGAGGGCAAACTGCGTTGCATTCACATCGTGCAGCCTCTTTTCCCAGACCTCCTCCCATTACTTCCCTCATGCATTAATTGAAGGAGGATGCATTGGCCGTTCAACATATCGGGAACCGCCACTCCCTCCCTCGTCTGCATTAAAGCCGTATTGGGAACTGCGCGGCCCGCTATCAAATCGAATACTCCCTCCGTCTAGGTGAGTATTAAGTCATCTTACGAAAACCAAATAGTAAACACATAGGCGTGGTGCATTAACTCTCACGTTGTTTCTTATTTTTTGACATAAATAGAGGAATCAACCAAGAAGAGATGTGGGGCTTGTATGCTTTTAATGACTTGAGACTATCAAACATGACATGCAGTGGTCAGTTCGTTGCACAAGAACAAATACAACCCATGTCAGCACACACGCATCTTATATAGCATCACATCCAATGGCTATAAAAGATGAATGAGACCAAATTATATCTCATCTAGATGAGTTATAGCAAAACTGTATTAATAATACTTAGTACTCCTAAGCCATGTATCGTATATTAGTATCATGTAGTACTTTATTTATTGCCATGTATAACACATAGTACTCAACTCTCTCTCTTTCTTCATTTAATTCTATGACACCTCATCAAAATTGCTAAGGCTAGTACCATTACAACCAGCCTTAGCAAATACTAAACATTAAGTTCTCTCGTTTTCCTCTCCACCTTGGTCACCTAGACGGAGGGAGTATACTGCGCGGGCTTTTCCTGCGCGGTAGGCGGGGCAGTTCCGCCTAGTCGGTTCGACAGAGACGCGAGAAGACGAGGGAGTAGGCAGCTGCAAACGTAGGGTTGTGTGATTTGACAGTGAGTTGCTGCTGGACAGGTGGGGCCCCGTGATTTGACTTGCCATTATCATTTTAACTGCGGTGCTACGACCGGCGTGAGTCTCCCGATTCCTGACCACCTGCATACAGGTGCCTCTCCCAATGCTCCACCATGTAGTAGAGGCTGGCTCTTGCATGAGAGCCCACTTCTCCACTTTTTTCTTGCCTCTCTTTCCTCCACATATGCAAAAATGCCATGTAAAGCGCACTATTGTACTTACTTGCTCCTACAGGTGCTTAAGCTTGCCACATAGGCATAAAGTCTGATGTGGCAAGTTAATCAAGAAGAGAGAGACTAGTTTGGTGACCCAAGGAAGAAACAGTGCTAAGCGCGTGTACCTAGGTGAAAAGACAATTTTGAGTCTATAGCTAATTAAATGAAGCAAACTTGGCAACACCATTTCATTGGAAGAGGTCACTCCTTGGCAATGCAATAAATACTAGTACTCCCTGTGTCCCATAATATAAGAACGTTTTTGGCACTACACTAGTGTCAAAAACGTTCTTATATTATGGGACGGAGGGAGTACGAAGAAAGAGATAGAGAGAAGTAAAAAAATACACTTATAGCCAACCTTATAGCCAAAACCTTGTTGTAGTATGAGTGACTAAGTGATGACTATGTATGACATGCCAACATCAGATAGCCTAACGCACCGTATTAAATCTCCAAGGGCGCGACCGCACGAGCGACGCGATGGTCGTGGTAGGCGCGACCACGATACGGGCTGCTGGCAGCCCTTGGATCTGAGATCAAACGGTCGCATGCTAAGTTGCTGAAAATTTGCAGAATAACCCTCCAGGATAGGATATTCACCCATAGGTCTAGAATCACGCCATGCAACCGTTCGATCTCAGATCCAAGGGCTCTTGGAAGCCCATATCATGTGAGAATGGAAAGCCACTACCCTGCCGTTCGCACGCTGGCAGTTCGCTCCTACTCGTCCCCGCACGTCCTTCAATACTACGGCGGTTCGCTCCTAGTTGTCCCGTCCATTCACATTACGGCAGTTCCACTAATCCTAACCCTCCTCCCAAATCCATGGCGTCCCAAATCTCCCCGATCGGCGGTGAGTACAAGGTTAGAACCATCACCGGCGATGAGTTCGACGTCATCTACACCCGTTCTTCCGCGACGGTGAAAGGATGCCTTTCTCGCTTCAGACGCATGTTCGAAGACTCAGATGATGAGTGGGTCGCTGGGCTAGATGTTGAGTACACCACAGTCCTGGGACGAGAGAAGGATCTAAAGGACGAAGAGAGGAAGAAGCCCGCCATGATCCAGGTTTGCGTGCATGACTTATGCTTGGTCTACCACATATGCCATGCCGACGTTGAGTGCCAGGATTTTAAGGACTTCCTCGAGAGCAACCTAGTCAAATTCGTTACTGTAGACTTTGGTAACGATAAAGAAGTCCTGCGTCGGATAGGCCTCATTGTAGGCAACACCTTCGACCTCCAGAAGAATCGGCTGGTGTCCTCTCGTCAGCCTTCAATGCTGACCCTGGCAGGAGCCATGGTTCATCCTTCGTACGGTAAACTGGAGAAACCTCCATACACGTTTGATCGTCATGCATGGCAGCGGAATGTACTAGATATAGACCACATCCACTACGCTGCAATGGATGGCTACCTTTGCTTCAATATCTACAAGGGTTGGATGAAGAGCAATAGCCAAGTGTGCGGTTCAAGCAAAGAAGTATCGGCCAAGAGGAAGAGGGACAAGGACGAAGTCGAGGACGTGGACGAGGACTCCAAGTAAGGTGGCAGTGTTGTTGCTCATGGTGATTCTAATGCAGTGTCTACCGGAATAGTTGCAAAGTTTAATTTTCAGGTGTGCTTAATTTAATTTGAGGGGTGTGTTGTGCTGAGCCCCAGCAGAACTATGTTATGTTTCTTCTTGTTACTTTAACTCTTCAGTACGTACATACTAGTATTTCTTACATTTCATCTTTTAGTTGGTATAGTACTACCACTCGTTTCTGCACATTATATACGTACAATATATATGGCCAACATCATATAGCCAGTAGTTTAGTTGTCAAAGAATTTCAAGGTGCTTAGTTTTGTCATAGAATTCCAGGGTGCTTAGTTTTATTTGAGGGGTGGGTTGTGCACTTGTGTTGGACACCATTATTGTGACAAGCCTTTTTAATAGTACTATATGCATAATTTGGCGACGAGCGATCTCTATATGTACCACCTTTTTTTTAATTTCAAGTTTTGCTCCATGGCGCAATCCATCGATACTACTACTGTACAAAAGTGGAGTATATAGATTTTTTAAAAGGCTAGAGGGCGGGGCAGTCTAGCTCGGTCGGTTTCACGAGAGGCGAGGGCCTTTGTGATTTGACGGCTCATTACTGCTGTCAAATCGAATAGTACTGCGCCGCCCGCTGCACGCTCGGCGCCTCCATTAAACCCCTCCGTTTAACCCGCATGCAAACTGAGAATCCTACTCCTGCCACACGTCCGTTCATGAGCGGGCCGGAATTAAACGCAACACCGGCCGAGCTCCTCCCGTCCGCCCTCAGTTTAAACGAGGCAAGACGCCGGCCAAGCTCCTACCGTCCGCCCTCTATTTACACGAGGCCAGAAAGACAGCGGGCAAGAACCGCACCACTCTGCCGCTCCCCCATCTCCTCCTTCACCATTTTCTCCACTCTTCCGATGGCTTCCGATGAGCCGTTCTCTGGCATATTACCCGGCTGGGTGGCCCGCCGAGCCCTCCGGATACGGGCGAGGCCGCTCGGTGCTTCACCAACCTCGCTTGGCCCGACGGAGCCAGAGTTGCCGCCCCAAGCAGGCACGTGGTTCAGCAACTCGCCACTCCAGTTCAGCTCGATGAGGAGTGGCGAGTTGCTCCACGCCGACACGGCGGCTAGCACGCCGGTACGGGCGCCATCGCTGCCGCGTCATACCGCGCCACCAGTGTCTGCGGTGGCCGCGCCTCCCGTGTCTGTGGGCGCACCTCCCGTGCCTGCGGCAGCGCCATGCAGGCAGAGACAGAAGCCGGGTGCATGGAGAGCGACGAGTCGGTGGCCAGCCTCTCCGTGTCCGCCGCCATCATCGAGGAGAAGTAGAACACAGGAGGCCGCCACCACTTGGGACCCATGAAGGCCACCGCCGAGGCGACGACCGCGGATTCAGGTGGTTTCTTTGCTGCTTCGTCTCTTCCGAGGACCTCCGTCGACCCCGCAAGTGTCTGACGGACATGAGGAAGACAAAGGGATCCGCGGGCGGCCATTTAGAACTAAAATAAGTCTAGATACATCCATTTCTAGGACAAGTATTTCCGAACGGAGGGACTATTAATTATACAAGAGAGCCGGATTAGCACCTCTTAGTTCACGTAAATGTAATGAAATCCGTCATGTTTATATGAAGATCCGGCTTTTTTATACGAAATCCTTCATGCTTATATGAAATCAGTCCGTTTTTGCACGAATTTCATCTGGTTGGTTAGAGTTGTAAAAATGTATGCCACTGGCGTTTGATGTCGTCCTCCGCTTAAGGAAGCGGGAGGAAATTTTCCGGCTACCGTTGGAGATTCTCTTTATGCTGGAAATAAAGAGTGACATCCAATCCATTTGAGTTAATTGCCTGTATGATTGTCCCTCTATAAAAAGATAATTGCATGTACAGTGTACACGTGACTTGCAGGGTGGCTACAACTTCGTACAGAAAGTTAAAAAGAAACAATTCCATCCTTAATCTTGTATTCTAAGTACTCTGTGGGTTCCACTGTCAGTACAGTAGCGAAAGAAGTATATATTAAATAAGTAGAGTAATATATAATATAAAAATATAAAGTTAAAAGACAGAATTCGAACTCATGTCATCGCGTTGAAATCATCCGGCGCTAACCAGCCCAACACATTTTTGTTGTAGACCATGCTGGAGATATATCTCCATGTCTACTCTTATATATACTCCATTCGTTCCTAAATATTTGTCTTTTTCAGATTTCAAATGGACTACCACATACGGATGTGTATGTAGACATATTTTAGAGTGTAGATTCACTCATTTTGCTCCGTATGTCTTTTCAGGAAGGGGTCAGATTTGTCCTTGATTTGTTTATGAGGTATCCAGATGGCACTGCACCGCCAAGAAAAGAGGGTAACATCAAAATTATGGACTACTTTTTTGAGTATGTTGGTAAGGTCTGGTCATAGTCACTTGTTGAAATCTCTAAAAAGACAAATACTCCCTCCGTCCGGAAATACTTGTCATCAAAATGGATAAAAGGAAATGTATCTAGACGTATTTTAGTTTTAGATACATCTCTTTTTATCCATTTTGATGACAAGTATTTTCGTACGGAGGGAGTAGAAAACAGAGTTGGTGATGATGGTGTGCGTGCCATCCTGCAATATAGGCCGTCGGATTTATATCTAACGGATAGGAAAGAAACTATGGCAATTTTGCAAAAATATACCCACACGTCTCTCCACGTTCACAAATAAGGCCTTCCCTCATTCAACCTTTTCTCTCACAAGATAAACTACTCATACAAATGCATCTTGATGTTCCGTGCAACGCACGGGCAGCTAGCTAATCTCTTTTAAAATAGTTGCTGCGATAATTGGGTTGAAGTGATATATTTTATGTCTGCCCCGAATGATTTCAGATTCACTAGTAGTAACAAAGAAAAGGTTTCCTTGTTAATTAACAGAAAACAGGGTGAAAACTATCACATGAGGCCGGTAAAAACAAGGCACACTGGGTTCAGCGTCATCGTCACTACAGCTGTGCGCGCACGAGAAGTCTACATATCGAGGGGGCTACCGAGCGAGGCACCGAGACACAATGTTTGAGAGAGAAACCAATTGACAGATTATGATCAGATCGAGTTGTCACCCTTCTGCTGTCATTGTTGGGGGGGAGAGAAAGACGTATCGAGAGTGTGCGCGGTAGGCACAGAGGCACAACTAGCGAGTGTGTGTGTGTGTGTGTGTGTGTGTTTGAAAGAGGAGTAGATAGATTATTATCAAGATCGATGTGCCACCCTACTCCTTCGGTGCCGGGTAGTGTGTGTGTGTGTATGTTTGAGAGAGAAGCCAGTCGATAGATTAGTATCAAGATCGAGGTGTCACCCTACTCCTTCGGCGTTGGGAAGTGTGGGTGTGTGGGGGGGGGCAGTGACACTCACATATCTCTACTCTTATAAAAAACAGAGTTGGTGATGATGGTGTTCTGCCATCCTGCAATATGGGCCATCCGATTTATATCCGACGGACAGGAAGGAAACTATGGCAATTTTGCAAAAAGGTACCCACACCCCTCTCCGCATTTGCAAATAAGGCATTCCCTTGTTTATCCTTTTCTCCCACAAGATAAACTTCTCATACAAATGCATCTTGATGTTCCGTGCAACGCATGGGCATCTTGCTAGTAGGGAGAAGGAGTTTGTGTGACACATATCTAGCTATATTAAGGGATAGGTAGATAGCATATGTGTGAGAGACATTATTATACTTTGAGACATTAGTGGCTGTGGGTGGGCGTAATTAAAGGGGTGGGCGTGTTAGACATAGAGAGCGTGTGTGTTTCTGTGTGAGAGACTTGTAGGACGGGGTAGAAAGACGAATTTAACCCTGACGGAGGGAGAGAAATACACGAAGTGCACGTGTGTGATTCCGATGCCCACAGGGAAATGAGATATGTATGCATGTGAGAGAGATTGCACAATTCATTCACGTATCACTATCTAGCGATCGTGGACGTGCATCGCTTGAACATAAGTCAATATCTACTTCATATCGTGGCCAAAGGTACAATATCGATTCAACGCTATAAAGATTGGACACTCACATATCACATTTTTTCTATTTAAATAAACCTTTTCAGTTGTGCATGCCAAAGTTACAGTGATGTTTCTTCAAACAACCAATGTAGCTATCATGTATATGCACCATTGTTACTCTTGCATTCAAATTCATTAGTCTTGGATGATTTATGTTTCTATTTTGAAGTAATATATGTAATATTCATATATGAATTCAACGGGTACGCAATTTATGAAATGGAGGCAATGTAATCATATGAGGTAACACTTTTAAGTAGCTGACTACAATATCCATTTCTTTTTGTGCGCCTCTACACTAACACGTCAATGCATTATGTTTAAAGTAAATAACCAATGGCACTAAATTATCTATTTACACGAGAAATACATAGGCTGAGCATTTGATCCCTTTTTTTTGAACGCGCCACTACACCCGTACGATTGGCCGCGCCCGTGTGAACTTCCAAGTTATCGGCGCATCATCCCGAGTTATTGTCTTTTTTCTGGGGTGGACTTCACACCAGTTATTAACTGCTGACGCATGCCCCGTGTACACAGTCTAGCATGACCTTCCCGCTAGCACGGTCCAAAATTAGTTGAAACTGGATACGAACGTTCCTGCGGGCGGCAAAATCTCCCGCCTCCTTCTAAAATTTCCGCCACCTTAGTCTTTAGCATGCGAAATCCCCCTTTTGTCCTTGGTGCACGGAGACCAACAGTTACAATACCGCCCTCATCTACATGATAGGTCGGGGCTGCTTTGGTAACTTCTGGTTCCTCCACTACACGGCACCCCCATTTCCTCTCCCCCTCCCGCAAAAACGACTAACTCCATAGCACCAGAGCATCTTACATCACGCCGTCCGTACTTCATCGCCCTTTCTCCCCTCCCCTCTCGAAACCCTAGACTGCTCATCCACCGGCGTACCATAGCCCATTCACTGTCAGCGGCGTCCACCTCGTCAGATCTGCTTCTGCGGCTGCATCTACCCCTCCCACCTCCCCTAGAAACAAGTAGACTGCTCATCCACCACTATAGCACAGCCCATTCAGTGCCGGCCTTGTCCACGGCGCCGGATCTGCTTTGCCGGTACTCTCGTCAACCGCCGCGCATCTGCAGTGGCTCATTCGTACTCCCCACCGGAGACGCTTCGTCCACACCCCCCGGAGCCGCCCCACCGACGCCCCCGTCGACGGCCTCTGATCCTCTTCGCCGACACCTTCCTCAACCCTACCGGAGCCGCTTTGCCGACGCCTTCCTCAACCCTACCGGAGCTGCTTCGCCGACACCATCGTCAACCCTACCGGAGTAGCTTCGCCTATACCATTCTCAACCCTACCGGGGCCGCTTTGCCAACTCACAAGTCCACGGCCTCAGATCCGCTTCCTCGCACCCTCATCCAACCTACCGGAGCAGCTTCTGACGCCCCGTCCACGGCCACAGATCCGCATCGTCGACACCACCCTTAACCCAACCACCGGAGCAGCTTCTGACGCCCCGTCCATGGCTGCAGATCCGCATCGTGTCACGACCGGTTTTTCAACAAAAATATTTATTGAGAAACCGATCCCTTTTACGGACAAGTAGAGAAGAATTCCTTCTTACTGGTAGACAAAATCTTGATCACAGAAGAAAATACCAGAGTACTGAATATAATACAAGGTTGAGCGGAGACTGCTCAACAATTTATTACAAACACGCCAATAAAACATAAAGGCGGATAGGGTGGCATAACTACTAACTCACGATAAAAGCGGTGGTGGAAATATCACAGCGGAGTGGGTGATATGACTCCTGACATCTAACAGCTCTTCGAGCGTCGGAGTGAGGCTCGAGGATTACTTATTGCGGATGGCGGAAGCGTATATAATACAAGTGACCAATATCCAGGATCGCACGGGACTGACTGGGATTCCTCTAGTCGTCGGACTCACTATCAAACTCTTCATCCATGAGATCGCCTTCGTCAACATCTGGCCAAATCAACAAGCCAGGTGAGTACTATGAAAGTACTCGCAAGACAGTTCGGACATAAGATATAACAAATGTAAACATGATGCATATGAACAGATTAACAAGCGCACTCAGACATAGAGATAACATTGTATGGGAAATAAAAGAGAAGTCAGGCGGTAGTCCTCCCGAAATCCCAAAATATTACTGATGGCCAAACGAGTGTCTGAATGACTCCTCGAGAGGAAACAAAAGAAATAACAATGCCGCAGTCGGGCGTCAAGGCGACGCCACATAAAGGGCTTATAATAGAATATAAATAACAGTGCATGCCACAGTCGGACGTCTGAGCGACATCACAGAAAGGGCTTATATTGAAAGTAAATGACAACATGCCACAGTCGGACGTCTGAGCAACATCAAATAAAGGGCTTGTATAGATAATAAAAGTGCCACAGTCGGACGTCTGAGCGACATCGCATAAAGGGCTTATATCAAAAGTAAATAACAAGAGTGCCACAGTCGGACGTCTGAGCGACATCACATAAAGGGCTTGTATTTCATAATTTCATATCTCAGTAGCTCAAGAATTTAAATCATATCAAGCGAATAATCAGGTATGAGATAAACAACAAGGTTAGTCCATTCACAGGAATAACGTTCAACCAAGTTTACCGCTCAAGCTTATTCACCGGAGAGAAAAAAAATACCACGAGGACTGACATAGATATGGATATACTGGCCATGGTCCTTGACCATAGACACGATGACTCAGAAGGATTTGACTCTGCAGAGTTTGTACTCTAACCACAGCCAACGGATTTCAGTAGTCACGGGGACTAGTTCCGTTTACTGTGTTTTAGGAGAAACACATCTAACCAGTACACACCCATTCAGCATTCCGAAGCCAGGAATCACCCTCGGCAACGTTCAAGAAAAACTTTGAGACGGGGAGGCTACAACCTCACGTAGCATGGGATCAAATTTATATACGCGCGCTCTAAGGGGTGCCCCCCTCTCGGTCCCGACCGGAAACACCCATGCCCACTGACCGGATGACTGGCTTTAATCCAGGGCCATGGAACCCTCATCCCGGCCCCTCTATTTGGTGTGTACACGGAAAGAGGTTAACAACTTACTAAACCGTATTCTTGGCAGAAAACATGTGGCAGCACGGAAGGGGGAAGAACGATAACGTGACTCCGTCCACGTTAACGTCGGAATTTATCGGATGACGTAAGGCTGGCATGCTACAACTGTACCACCTTACTGCCCTTCATGTCACCACATGACTAGGCCATCTCTCCTCAGAGATCACAGTAACTTCGGAACACACGGGTAGTTGCCTTATATGCAACGAGATTCTCACCGATGCTCATATGCCATGCACAACCGTTCAAGCAAACATGCAAAGCACCTATCATATCAAAGGTTCAAACATGCTTGCCTGGCTCGGAGAAGTCGGAGTCTAGCTTGGCGAAGTTCGCGGCTCCGTCACCTCTTCCGGAACCTACGGTATAGCGAAAACGTATACTAACGTGAAAATCATCGCGTGCATAAAAGTGGTCCCAAAAGTTTTCCAAATAAATACTATAAAAAACTAGACAAAAATATAAGACTGTCAGAAAAAGAATCACTCAAAAATCATCTTTTATTAAAAAGTTATAAGGGTTTTAGTCCAGGGACTAATCTGTGATGAAACAGAAAAAACCAGGGACTTAACTGAGAAAACAGAAAACGGTTCGGAAAGAAACGCGCCAGCCCAAAGGGAAAACGTATTCTGCCCGAAGGCGCCAACTGAAAACGGTTCGCGGGTGAGAGAAGAGAGGCTGACGGGGGGGTCCACACGTCAGGTTTAAAAACCTCGCCGGCGCCCGAAGGCTGCGGTGGTCGCCGGCGTTGAACCACGGCGAGACAGGGAGATCGGAGTGTACCAAGAGTTTTAGTGCGTCCTTCCGCGTCGGTGGGTGGTGGACTCGACCGACGGAGAGCACCACGTCGACGGCGACACTTTCTTCGGCGGACGGCGGCTCGGGCGATGGTGGAGAACTCCGGTGGGTGCTGCAAACTCCGAATTGAAGCGCGGGTCAGGAGAGTGGATGCATAAGGAAGCTACTGGCAAGAGCTGAGAGGTAGAGGTGCACGCACGGGAGCGAATCGAGCTGGATCCCGTGGCGGGTCGCGGCGGCCGGAGTTGGGGAAGAAGGCTCCCTCGGGGCTCTTCCAGTGGCTTGGCGTGGTCTTGGTGGGGTGCAGAGGTGGTGTGGGTTCGAGTTCGAGCTCGGGGCCTCTATTTATAGGCGATCCGAGGGGGTGGCCGTGAACGGGAAATCTCCGGCGAGCGATTACGGCGAGACAGTGGTTGGGAAGTGGGTTTAGGAGGCTAGGCACCATCAGTGGGAGTTACTGGTCCTGTTCCACTGCTAAACTTGGTCGGGCTTGGCGTAACAGCGCCGGTCTTTGACGGGGCGGCCGTACGGGCACGGCGGCGGCAGAGAGCGCGCTCCACGCCCAGCGGTTCACGACGAGGGTGGCAGCGCGCACGGGGGAGTGGATGGCCACGCGGCGGCCTCGGGTGGCTTGGGCGGCGCTGGGCGGCGCCGTCTATGCTGCGCCCCCTCTCTGGCGGCCGCAAAGCCGGCGCTGCCGTCGCTCACGGGGTGGCGCACCTCCTCCTCCTCGTCGCCGACGCCCGCAACCTTCCAGGAGTTCGCGCAACGCAGGGACAAGAGGGAGGGGACGGGGAGCAAGGCGCCACAGCGAAACTGGCGAGATTGACAACGAACACTGAAGAAAACGACAGTAGTTTCAGACACTGTATCTCTGAATTAACTGAACATGACATTGACAGTGCTCTGCAGGTGTTCGACGAAATGATTTGGCATGAAGAAAAAAATTCTGGAGCTGGGACTTGGTGAGGTGACCTCTCAATGCACCCAGAGGCTGCCTGAATTTTCTCAGATTTGTAGGAGAAGAATTCAAATGAATTTCATCAAATTTGGCAAATCTGGTCCAAACTTGCAGCAAGTATAGTTTGAAATATTTGAACTGGAGACCAGTGGATCTTCATGGATCCTGGTTGAGGGCTCAAGGGACTAGCTAGGGAAATTGGTTTGGAGGCAAAACTCAAAGCAGAAAGCGTAGCTCCTATGTAAACCTCCAAGGATCAAGATAGAAGGCAGAAATTGTTTTTGATGAGAATTAAAAGGAAAAGAAATTATGGGGAGGTTCAAACTGCTGGATTTGAAGAGTAGCTTGACACAAAGATGGGGAAAGGCTTATGGGAGTGGATTTCCACTTATGTCATGGCAAGAGGGATTTTTGGAAAGGGGAAAAGGATCACTCAAATACCATAGGGCCATTTAAAAGATTTTCAAAAGGATTATTTTTTTTCCAAGTGAAAAGCATTTTGGTTTTGAGTCCAAATAAAAAGGGAAAACCTCCAAGACCAAGAACCAAGTCTTGGGTGAATCCAAAACAAAATACTTGCCATAAAAGAAAATATTTTGAGAGGGAGAGTTCTTCAGAAGGAAAATTTAAATAACCTCCCTCAATTTAAATATAAGTTTTGAAGAAGCCAAATAAAATTTTGGGTGTCACAACACCTACCCCCTTAGGAAAAATCTCGTCCTCGAGATTTCAGCTGATTCTCAAATAGATATGGATACTCTGCCTGAAGAAAATCTTCTCTTTCCCAGGTAGCTTCATCCTCTGTGTGATTGCTCCACTAGACCTTGAAGAATTTAGTTGTTTTCTAACGGGTCCTCCGTTCAGACTCTTCCAATATCTTTACTGGCCGTTCTCTGTAGGTGAGGTCTGGTTGCACATCAATGATTCCGTGAGATACATGCTTCTCCGGGTTGTTCACACATTTCCTCAACTGTGAGACGTGAAACACGTTGTGGACGTCTGACAGCTCTTTGGGTAGGTCTAGCTGGTAGGCTACCGTGCCTCTTCGTGCAACTATACAGAATGGTCCAATGAATCTTGGGGCTAGCTTCCCCTTAATTTTGAACCGTTGCAGGCCCCTCATAGGAGACACTCGTAGGTATACGAAATCACCGGGTTCAAAGCTGACCTCACGATGTTTCTGATCGTAATAGCTTTTCTGTCGGCTTTGGGTTGTCTTGAGTCTGTCCCTGATCTGTTTAACATTCTCCTCGGCCTCCTTGAGCATGTCTGGGCCGAAGATACGACTGTCACTTGTTTCTGACCAATTCAGTGGGGTACGACACCTCCGTCCGTACAAGGCTTCGAAGGGTGCCATTTGTAAGCTGGCTTGGTAACTGTTGTTGTAAGCAAACTCGGCATACGGCAAACTTTCTTCCCAACTGGATCCATAGGTGAGCACACAGGCTCTCAGCATGTCCTCTAGGATTTGGTTCACGCATTCCGTTTGTCCATCAGTCTGAGGGTGGTACGCTGTACTGAATACTAGTTGCGTGCCCAGAGCTTGTTGCAGGTGATCCCAAAATTTGGAGACAAATTGGGTGCCTCGGTCGGATATTATAGTCTTTGGGACTCCATGCAGACAGACTATACGGGAGAGATAAAGCTTGGCAAGTCTTTGAGTGGAGTAGGTCGTCTTCACGGGAATGATATGTGCTACCTTGGTTAGCCTATCTGTGATGACCCATATGGCGTCATTTCCGCGTTGTGATCGAGGTAGTCCGATGATGAAGTCCATTCCAATTTCATCCCATTTCCACTCCGGTATCCTGTTTGGCTGGAGTAGCCCTGCTGGCTTTTGATGCTCGGCTTTGATGCGCTGACATGAATCGCAACAAGCAATAAATGCGGCTATATCCCTTTTCATACCGTGCCACCAAAATCTTTCCTGAATGTCTTTGTACATTTTGGTTCCTCCAGGGTGGATCGAGTATGGAGCGGTGTGGCTCTCGGTTAGGATTTGTTGCTTGAGTTCCTCAATGTTAGGTACGCAAAGTCTGTCCCCATACCATAATATTCCTTCACTGTCTATGACGAACTCTGAAGCCTTGCCAAGGCTCATTTTCCTCTTTATTCCTTCGATGCTGGGTGCCCTTGCTGAGCCTTCTTAATTTGTTCCACTAGGGTGGGATGTATCTCCAGATTCGATACGGTGCCCTCAGAGACTAACACCATGTTGAGTCTAACGAACTCCTGCTGAAACTCAGGCCTCAAGTTCTGTGGACTGTCGTTGTCCGGGCTGGGGTTCCGACTAAGGGCATCAGCCACTACATTTGCCTTCCCTGGATGGTAGTGAATGCTGACATCATAGTCCTTGACCAATTCCAACCAGCGTCGTTGGCGTAAATTTAGCTCTGGTTGTGTGAAAATATATTTAAGGCTCTTATGGTCCGTATATATTTCACAACGATTTCCCAAGAGAAAGTGCCTCCATTCCTTGAGTGCATGGATGACTACTGCTAGCTCCAAATCATGGGTAGGATAATTTTCCTCATGCTTCCGTAGTTGCCTGGAGGCATATGCGACCACTTTGCCATCCTGCATCAGTACACATCCGAGGCCTTTCCGAGATGCGTCACAATACACTTCAAAACTCTTGTGTATGTCTGGCACAGTTAAGACCGGTGCGGTTGTTAGTTTCTTCTTGAGTTCTTGGAAGCTTTTCTCGCATGCTTCCGTCCATACAAATTTCTTGTCTTTCTTGAGCAACTGTGTCATTGGTTTTGCCACAGTGGAGAATCCTTCAATAAATCTTTTGTAATATCCAGCCATTCCAAGGAAACTCCGCACATCTATCATGTTGGCTGGTGGCATCCAGTCAAGTATGGCTTTGACTTTTTCTAGGTCTACGGCCACGCCTTCTTGGGTTAATATATGGCCTAGGAAACCAACTTGCCTTAGCCAAAATTCACACTTGCTAAATTTGGCGTATAATTGATGTTTCCTTAATTCTCCCAAAACAATTCTGAGATGCTCAGCATGCTCTTCTGGTGTCCTTGAATATACCAGAATATCGTCAATGAACACCACAACAAATTTGTCCATGAATTTCATAAACACTTTGTTCATGAGGTGGACGAAATATGCGGGGGCGTTCGTCAGTCCAAACGGCATTACTGTGAACTCATATAATCCGTATCTGGAGGTAAATGCTGTCTTAGGGATATCTTCTGTCCGTACTTTCAATTGATGGTATCCCGATCTCAAATCAATTTTTGAGAACACCTTGGCTTGTGCGAGCTGGTCAAACAGATCATTTATCCGTGGCATCGGATATTTGTTTTTGATGGTGACCATATTGAGAGCTCGATAGTCTATACATAGTCTCAGTGTCCCATCCTTTTTCTTGGTGAATAATACTGGTGAACCCCAACTTGAGGAGCTGGCTCTAATAAAACCTTTGTCCAGCAATTCCTTTATCTGCTTCTTCAATTCAACCAATTCCGAGGGTGCCATTCTATAAGGTTTCTTATAGATGGGAGCGGTGCCAGGTGCTAGTTCGATGCTGAATTCTATCTCTCGGTCTGGTGGCATGCCTGGTAGTTCTTCAGGAAATACGTCAGGAAACTCGCACACCACTGGAACTTTTCTCAGTTCTGAAATGTCCACTTTGTTCAATTTTGGTTGCCCTGACCGTGGTCTTTCTTGAGCTGTAACCTTTATTGTCTTGCCGTGATGGTGCGTGAGAATCATGGTCTGATTGAAACAGTCAATAAATCCTTTGTTGGTGGTTAACCAGTCCATCCCTAAAATGACATCCAGTCCTTTATTTTCCAACACGATAAGATTAGCTTGAAACTGTAGTCCTTCGAACTCAATGATCACTCCTTGGCAGTAACTCTGAGCGATCTGCTTATTTCCGGGGGACTTGATGATCATAGATTTTTCCAAGGGAAGTATCGGAAAACCATGTTGCAAAACAAAATTCTTCGAAACGAACGAATGGGAAGCTCCAGAATCAAACAAAACCGTGGCAGGTACTGTGTTGACAGGGAACGTACCGAGCACGATGTCTGGGGCATTCTGCGCTTCTTCCCTGGTCACATGGTTCAGGTGACCCTTCCTGTGATTGTTGTTGGGGTTGAAATTGTTTCGCTTGGGGGCTGGATTATTCCCACCATTGTTCGGCTTGGGGGCCGAGTTCCTTGGTTTTGGGCACTGTTTAGCATAGTGCCCTTCTTCACCACAAGCATAGCATGTGACCCCTGGACGGTACGTGAAGTCCTTGTCCCTGGAATGAAACTGTCTGGTTGGCCTTAGATCAGTAGTCGTGGATTTCCTTGCTTCAGTCCTCTGAACCTCAGTCTTGCTTCGGTTGTTGCGAGCAAGAGTCGTCTTATCCCTCTTTCGCTTGCGGATATCCTCCAGACTACGGCGCTCATTCTCCAAGGTAATGGCCTTGTCAACCAGAGTTTTAAAATCCGGGAAAGTGTGCACGACTAGTTGGCATCTTAATGCTGGCGCCAGGCCGTCCAAAAACTTTTCCATCCTTTTGTTCTCAGTCATATGCTCATCGTAGGCATAACGAGATAGCTGGGTAAACTGACCGTTGTATTCTGTCACTGACATGCCTCTCTGCTTGAGGTCATCAAATTCTCTTTTCTTGATTTTTATGATGCTCCTGGGGATGTGTGCCCCACGAAAGCCTTCCTTGAACTCCTCCCAGGTGATGTTGTGTTCACTGTGATGCATGTGTAGGAAGTTTTCCCACCATGCTGCAGCTGCTCCAGTAAGGTAGTGGGGTGCATAAAGCACCTTCTCATGATCTGAACACTGAGCAATAATCAGCTTCCTTTCGATTTGACGAAGCCAATCATCGGCTTCAAGTGGCCTATTGGTGTGAGCAAACGTTGGAGGGCGAGTCTTCTGTAATTCAGACAACTTGGAGTGTGGTTGGTACGGCTCACGGTGGTTTCCCATATTGATGACGTGATTCATCATCTCTTGGTGTTGTTGCTGGCTTTGTTCGAAGAGGCGGCATACTTGAGATAAGGCTGCTTCGCTGTCCTGTTGACTAGACTGTCCCTGAGTGAAGTTGTTGCTGGTCTGTGTTACATAAACTTCTTCTGGTTGATTGGGCATGGAACGAGTCCACGGACGAGACATTTTCCACTCTGGGGTATTATTTAGCAAAACTCATGAGAAGAACTGTGTGGCACAAGGAAAATCTTGCAAAGGCAAAAATTTAAAAGACCCCAAGAATTTTCAAGAAAACATAAACGATTTCGCACGGAGAAGAACTGCTTAGCACATATCTTACACGCGAAACGCAAACATACAAAACAGCACTCAGGATGCGCGTACACAAACCTGACATGTTATTAGACTAGCACACCCCTCCGGAATGCAGCGAACACCACTACTACAAACTAACGTTCAGATAAAACATATCATACATGCAGACACAACGCACGGCTACTCGGTGCACTCAGTCGGAGATGGTGACGATGTCCTTCCCCTTGCCGAGGGTAAGACCCAGCGGTGCAGGGGACTCAACCTCCACCTCCTCCCTAGTAGGCTCCAGACGCGTAGCACTGCGCTGAGGTGAGTGCGGGAGCGTCCGGCGGCAGTGCGGGTGTGGCAGGCGGTGCAGCTCTGACTGGAGTAGGAGCGATGACTCGGTCGAACTCCTCAGTGGTAGGCAGACGGCGAGCAGTGGCCAAAATGGCCGGTGCATAAGATGCTGAGGACAAGACGAAAGTCAGAGGCGGTGCCATGTGGAGAAGCTCCTTCCTGCAGGCAGGACCGCCCCGAACTAAGTCCATCCGGGCAGCCACAAGATCGTCCACGAGGTTGTCGAAAGATTCCTCCAGAGCCTTGAGATACTCCACAACCATCTCGATGGCTTCATCTCGCTCTCCCCTATGGCAGGCGAATGCATAGTGACAAGTATATGGCACATGGCATGGGAGGTAGCGGTAGCGACGAGTCTTCATCATAGGAAGAATGTCCCAAAGGCGAGCTATCGCCTCACGGGCAGCCATCTGCATGGCATGCCTCTCCGTAGGCATGGCCCTTCCCACAAAACGGAATTAGCGAGACGCAGAACGTCCTCCCTTGAATTGCACCACTGCCTGGTGCATAGACACGTCGTCGCTGAGCTTGTGCTGGTAAAGCGTGAACTCCGGACGAGTCGCTGGCCCGATCGCGAGCTTGGTGATGGAGACGAGGAGTTTGACAAACCCCTCGGGCACGTTAGTGAACACCCGAGTCTCGCAGTTGCTGCCAGCCATCTACAAAAGTAGGCAAAAATTCTGAGTAGTCATGTCATAAATTTATGATGACCAACAGAAAATAGCTACATTTGCAAAATGTTGAAAAAGCACTAAAGACGCTAATAACCGATTAGCGATCGCGCCTAGAGGCTTCCTACAGTCAGCCTGGCTCTGATACCAAGCTTGTCACGACCGGTTTTTCAACAAAAATATTTATTGAGAAACCGATCCCTTTTACGGACCAGTAGAGAAGAATTCCTTCTTACTGGTAGACAAAATCTTGATCACAGAAGAAAATACCAGGAGTACTGAATATAATACAAGGTTGAGCGGAGACTGCTCAACAATTTATTACAAACACGCCAATAAAACATAAAGACGGATAGGGTGGCATAACTACTAACTCACGATAAAAGCGGTGGTGGAAATATCACAGCGGAGTGGGTGATATGACTCCTGACATCTAACAGCTCTTCGAGTGTCGGAGTGAGGCTCGAGGATTACTTATTGCGGGTGGCGGAAGCGTATATAATACAAGTGACCAATATCCAGGATCGCACGGGACTGACTGGGATTCCTCTAGTCGTCGGACTCACTATCAAACTCTTCATCCATGAGATCGCCTTCGTCAACATCTGGCTAAATCAACAAGCCAGGTGAGTACTATGAAAGTACTCGCAAGACAGTTTGGACATAAGATATAACAAATGTAAACATGATGCATATGAACAGATTAACAAGCGCACTCAGACATAGAGATAACATTGTATGGGAAATAAAAGAGAAATCGGGCGGTAGTCCTCCCGAAATCCCAAAATATTACTGATGGCCAAACGAGTGTCTGAATGACTCCTCGAGAGGAAACAAAAGAAATAACAATGCCGCAGTCGGGCGTCAAGGCGACGCCACATAAAGGGCTTATAATAGAATATAAATAACAGTGCATGCCACAGTCGGACGTCTGAGCGACATCACAGAAAGGGCTTATATTGAAAGTAAATGACAGCATGCCACAGTCGGACGTCTAAGCGACATCACATAAAGGGCTTGTATAGATAATAAAAGTGCCACAGTCGGACGTCTGAGCGACATCGCATAAAGGGCTTATATCAAAAGTAAATAACAAGAGTGCCACAGTCGGACGTCTGAGCGACATCACATAAAGGGCTTGTATTTCATAATTTCATATCTCAGTAGCTCAAGAATTTAAATCATATCAAGCGAATAATCAGGTATGAGATAAACAACAGGGTTAGTCCATTCACAGGAATAACGTTCAACCAAGTTTACCGCTCAAGCTTATTCACCGGAGAAAAAAAAATACCACGAGGACTGACATAGATATGGATATACTAGCCATGGTCCTTGACCATAGACACGATGACTCGGAAGGATTTGACTCTGCAGAGTTTGTACTCTAACCACAGCCAACGGATTTCAGTAGTCACGGGGACTAGTTTCGTTTACGGTGTTTTAGGAGAAACACATCTAACCAGTACACACCCATTCAGCATTCCGAAGCCAGGAATCACCCTCGGCAACGTTCAAGAAAAACTTTGAGACGGGGAGGCTACAACTCGCGTAGCATGGGATCAAATTTATATACGCGCGCTCTAAGGGGTGCCCCCATCTTGGTCCCAACCGGAAACACCCATGCCCCCTGACTGGATGACTGGCTTTAATCCAGGGCCATGGAACCCTCATCCCGGCCCTCTATTTGGTGTGTACACGGAAAGAGGTTAACAACTTACTAAACCGTATTCTTGGCAGAAAACATGTGGCAGCACGGAAGGGGGAAGAACGATAACGTGACTCCGTCCACGTTAACGTCGGAATTTATCGGATGACGTAAGGCTGGCATGCTACAACAGTACCACCTTACTGCCCTTCATGTCACCACATGACTAGGCCATCTCTCGTCAGAGATCACAGTAACTTCGGAACACACGGGTAGTTGCCTTACATGCAACGAGATTCTCACCGATGCTCATATGCCATGCACAACCATTCAAGCAAACATGCAAAGCACCTATCATATCAAAGGTTCAAACATGCTTGCCTGGCTCAGAGAAGTCGGAGTCTAGCTCGGCGAAGTTCGCGGCTCCGTCACCTCTTCCGGAACCTACGGTATAGCGAAAACGTATACTAACGTGAAAATCATCGCGTCCATAAAAGTGGTCCCAAAAAATTTCCAAATAAATACTATAAAAAACTAGACAAAATTATAAGACTGTCAGAAAAAGAATCACTCAAAAATCATCTTTTATTAAAAAGTTATAAGGGTTTTAGTCCAGGAACTAATCTGTGATGAAACAGAAAAGAACCAGGGACTTAACTGAGAAAACAGAAAACGGTTCGGAAAGAAATGCGCCAGCCCAAAGGGAAAACATATTCTGCCCGAAGGCGCCAACTGAAAACGGTTCGCGGGTGAGAGAAGAGAGGCTGACGGGGGGGTCCACACGTCAGGTTTAAAAACCTCGCCGGCGCCCGAAGGCTGCGGTGGTCGCCGGCGTTGAACCACGGCGAGACAGGGAGATCGGAGTGTACCAAGAGTTTTAGTGCGTCCTTCCGAGTCGGTGGGTGGTGGACTCGACCGACGGAGAGCACCACGTCGACGGCGACACTTTCTCCGGCGGACGGCGGCTCGGGCGATGGTGGAGAACTCCGGTGGGTGCTGCAAACTCCGAATTGAAGCGCGGGTCAGGAGAGTGGATGCATAAGGAAGCTACTGGCAAGAGCTGAGAGGTAGAGGTGCACGCACGGGAGCGAATCGAGCTGGATCCCGTGGCGGGTCGCGGCGGCCGGAGTTGGGGAATAAGGCTCCCTCGGGGCTCTTCCAGTGGCTTGGCGTGGTCTTGGTGGGGTGCAGAGGTGGTGTGGGTTCGAGTTCGATCTCGGGGCCTCTATTTATAGGCGATCCGAGGCGGTGGACGTGAACGGGAAATCTCCGGCGAGCGATTACGGCGAGACAGTGGTTGGGCAGTGGGTTTAGGAGGCTAGGCACCATCAGTGGGAGTTACTGGTCCCGTTCCACTGCTAAACTTGGTCGGGCTTGGCGTAACGGCGCCGGTCTTCGACGGGGCGGCCGTACGGGCACGGCGGCGGCAGAGAGCGCGCCCCGCGCCCAGCGGTTCACGACGAGGGTGGCAGCGCGCACGGGGGAGTGGATGGCCACGCGGCGGCCTCGGGTGGCTTGGGCGGCGTTGGGCGGCGCCGTCTACGCTGCACCCCCTCTCTGGCGGCCGCAAAGCCGGCACTGCCGTCGCTCACGGGGTGGCGCACCTCCTCCTGCTCGTCGCCGACGCCCGCAACCTTCCAGGATTTCGTGCGGCGCAGGGACAAGAGGGAGGGGACGGGGAGCAAGGCGCCACAGCGACACTAGCGAGATTGACAACGAACACTGAAGAAAACGACAGTAGTTTCAGACACTGTATCTCTGAATTAACTGAACATGACATTGACAGTGCTCTGCAGGTGTTCGACGAAATGATTTGGCATGAAGAAAAATTTTTCTGGAGCTGGGACTTGGTGAGGTGACCTCTCAATGCACCCAGAGGCTGCCTGAATTTTCTCAGATTTTTAGGAGAAGAATTCAAATGAATTTCATCAAATTTGGCAAATCTGGTCCAAACTTGCAGCAAGTATAGTTTGAAATATTTGAACTGGAGACCAGTGGATCTTCATGGATCCTGGTTGAGGGCTCAAGGGACTAGCTAGGGAAATTGGTTTGGAGGCAAAACTCAAAGCAGAAAGAGTAGCTCCTATGTAAACCTCCAAGGATCAAGATAGAAGGCAGAAATTGTTTTTGATGAGAATTAAAAGGAAAAGAAATTATGGGGAGGTTCAAACTGCTGGATTTGACGAGTAGCTTGACACAAAGATGGGGAAAGGCTTATGGGAGTGGATTTCCACTTATGTCATGGCAAGAGGGATTTTTGGAAAGGGGAAAAGGATCACTCAAATACCATAGGGCCATTTAAAAGATTTTCAAAAGGATTATTTTTTTTCCAAGTGAAAAGCATTTTGGTTTTGAGTCCAAATAAAAAGGGAAAACCTCCAAGACCAAGAACCAAGTCTTGGGTGAATCGAAAACAAAACACTTGCCATAAAAGAAAATATTTTGAGAGGGAGAGTTCTTCAGAAGAAAATTTTAAATAACCTCCCTCAATTTAAATATAAGTTTTGAAGAAGCCAAATAAAATTTTGGGTGTCACACATCGTCGACACCATCCTTAATCCAACCGCTGGAGCAGCTTCTGACGCCTCGTCCATGGCCGCAGATCCGCATTGTCGACACCATCCTTAACCCAACCACCGGAGCAGCTTCTGACGCCCCGTCCACGGCCGCAGATCCGCGTCGTCGACACTATCCTTAACCCAACCACCGGAGCAGCTTCACCTACGCCCTTGTCCACGGCCACAGATCCGCTTCGCCCACACCGTAGTCCACCCTACCAGAGCCGCTCCACAAACACCCTACTCGACGGTTCTAGATCTCCTAACCGGACCCCGACAGCCAGCGCAGCGTCATCACCCTCGACGTTTCTAACCTGATTCGCACCGTCTGGAGAGATGCCAAGCACCCGCCACGGCCTAGGTACTCGTCACCTTTAAACCCGTCCAGCATCACCTGCCCGATGTACTTGAAATATACTAACCGGTCGTTGTTACCTGTTATGAAGCTGGCAAAAACTACAAGGACGATGTTTCTTCTGGATCTAACAGCTTGGCCAACCAAGATCCTGGACTGAGGCATTGCTATGATCTTGTAAGCGCGTCTCTCTCTCTTGTATTGTTTTGTGCCTGCCAGCGTGCGTTGCTTGGATTTTCGACCAGTAATCCCTTTGCGCAGACAATGATTTCTACTACTGGCTGCTAAATTAGATATGTAGATGTCATACATGATACTACCTCGTACCTCCGTTCCTAAATATAAGTCTTTCTAGAGATTCCACTATAGGCTACATACGGAGCAAAATGAGTGAATCTACACTCGAAAATGCATCTATATACATCTGTATGTGGTCCATACTGGAATCTCTACAAAGACATATATTTAGGAACAGGGGCAGTACATTACACAAAATCGTAGGTGGCATGTAGGAATTCCAGTGCACTACATTAGGCTCCCTTAGAGTGCCTGCTAGTCCAGCATACAGAGTCATGGCTAGTTTATGGTACGCACACAATCGTTAATTGGTGGTTTAAATATGCGCAAGGGATATGCAATGTAGTATCATGTAGAGATGTCTAAAATTAGCCGTGTCAACTTGCAGATAGGGTTACACAATGAAAAAGTACAAGATGTATGTGGCAATTTCATGGAACATCACAAAAAAAGGAGAGGCAGCGGTGAGCCTATACAGTGTGCTATGGTACGTCACTCCTCCATTGCAATCATCGTGACATGTTATTTGTATGCCAGTTCTATTAGCCAAGTTTCTTAGGGACAGTTATTACGAGTTATCCTAAGAAAATAAGCACCTGTGAATATAAGCTCCATGTAATAAGCCAACCAGTTCTTTTCATTGCGTTTTCAGCTTATCTTTGGTATGATCAGTGGAAAGTCTAGATTGCATTATATTTTTTTCATTTTGTTGCCCATATGGAAATTAGTTTGACTTGCAAACATCACAAATTGAACCCAGTGCAGTAATTAATATGATAGGAAAACATACCATCACTATTTGCTCAAAATGCAAATACAAAGATACCATCTACTTGGCACAATCTACTTTGGTCAATGTTTTCCATGGAGATCCCATTGCCTAATTTAAACGAAGAACGCATGACCCACATTTAAATGAAGAACAATTATTTATTGAAATTCGATGGTCCAAGTGGCTGGTTATTATCGTATAGCAGCACCACCTGAAAGCATCATATAGCAGCAGCTCATAGCAACTCATCATACAGTAGCAGCAGTCTGCAATTCCTCCTATACCAGCAGCAGCTCATAGCAATTCATCATATAGCAGCAGCAGGAGCAGCTCATAGCAATTCATCATATAGCAGCAGCAGGAGCAGCTCATAGCAATTCATCATATAGCAGCAGTAGGAGCAGCTTGTAGCAACTCGTCATATAGCAGCAGCAGCAGCTCATAGCAATTCATCATATAGCAGCAGCAGGAGCAGCTCATAGCAATTCATCATATAGCAGCAGCAGGAGCAGCTTGTAGCAACTCGTCATATAGCAGCAGCAGCAGCTCATAGCAATTCATCATATAGCAGCAGCAGCAGCTCATAGCAACTCATCATACAGCAGCAGCAGCTCATAGCAATTCATCATATAGCAGCAGCAGGAGCAGCTCATAGCAATGCATCATATAGCAGCAGCAGAAGCAGCTCATAGCAATTCATCGTATAGTGGATCAGAATGAAAATTTGGCAAAAAAACAGAGGAGATCCTCACCTTGTTGGATGAGCTCATCCTTCAATAGCACCTCAAGGCCATGGCCTGGGAGGAGGGGAGGGGGAATAAGGTGCCTTCTGCCACAGTGTGGCATCAGCCGTAGTTGTGCAGCGCCCGCCGGAGTAGTGCGTTGGACGAACCACAGTGGAGCAGCTGCTGGAGACCATGAGAATGAGGGGCGGCGCCAGAGGGAGGAGCAGCCAGGGAGATTTGCCCCTACCCGCCGGCCATGTAGCCTAGCTGGACATAGCATCGTCGAGGACCAGGCCAGATGGGACCAGTGGCGACGGCTCGTTGGAGGAACCCTAGTGCTGCAGGCAGGGGACCGAGGTAGAGGGAAAGGGGAGAGGAGATGCAAGCGGGCAGGGCAATGAATGCTTGCGTGTTTGTTTTTACTTGAGGGTCAGGTATGACACGGGCGTCAGCAGTTACATTTTGAGTGTAATATAGGCAGACAACAGAGTCATTTCACTATTCCCCTTCCCTTCAATTTTTAGTGAGGTTCTACCCGAAACACCCCCCTCCAAAGCGAAATTAGTTAAGCCCAAGCCCATAACTCAAAAATGACTTCTTTACATCTTTTATGGCTTATTTTGACAATATGCCCTGAAAAGGCGGAATCGAACTGGCCCTTAACCTGCAATTCAATTGTGCGTGCAATGATGAATCACTCATGCCTGCTATCTGTACATTTAGGTATCATCATACATGGCATAACCTAATACATGTGCATTCCATTGTAGAATCTGGAATATGCAATGTTTATGTTAGTTCATACGTTGCACATGATGTTTAAATGCCCCTTAAATCTGGTCAGTCAAGTGATGGTCTTTAAGCCTCCTTCTTTCTTCTTTTCTTGATATGTAAGATTTGCTCACACATCTGTTCAATTGCTTGTTTGCATCAGCCAGCCATAGTAGGACTGTTTGCTTTGATTACTTGCTGTTCTTGACCTAACACTCTAACAGAGCTTGTCAATGATTTAAACACTGAGGGCTGCTGTAGTGGGGCCTTGTCTAACTCATAGGTGACATAAAGGTTTGGTTGTACACTACAGTAGGCTCTCCAAGAGTACCTGGAGATCCAGTTTGAAGGTATGCCTAGTTTTTACATAGTGCAGACATAGTAAATGCTCATTTCATTGTGTGCAAGTGCAAGAGATGCGGCATGTTTCATTATGTGGTGTTGTTTTGTTATAATCTCATCCTTTTGTGTTCACAGACTGGAAAGTATGCATATTTATCTTCCAAGGAGACGAGTAACTAGTTTGTGTCACCTTGCAGAGGGGGTGCAATGAAGATAAGATTGAGGATTTCCAAGTACAAGATGTTAGGAAGGAGCCTTGCAAGAGAAGTAGGAGTTGCACTGAGCCTCTTCAACCTGCTAAGGTAAGTCACTATATGCAACTCAACAGTTCAATTCCTTGTTTGTTTCAGGCATAGTTAATTTTCTCTTTTCAATTGCTTTATTTATCCTCAGTTAATGAGATGCCCAAATAATCCTGCCTGATGTTCGGTACTTGTATCACTATTAGTTGACATAATTAAAGGCCTTACCATTTAATTACTCTGCCGAAGTGTGCCTGAAGCTTTGAAGTCTATTAACCAACTATTATTGCATGAGGCTCACAATCTAGTTTATACTACACTAATGATTGCATAGTTTTGCCTGCTGTAGTATGTTTGTATGAAACCCTCTGCTGTTCATTATGCTCCCTAAGACTTTAATTGAGGCACAGAATGGCCAACTGCTTGCTTACTTATACGCAACGTGCTGTCTAAATTTGTAACTTGTCTGTGTTTTCGATTGGGCCCCAACATCATGCTCCTCTGGTGAGCTAAGAGGGATTTCTGTATGCAGGCTGCACAGACTATCTTTTTTTATAATTTTTAAAATATCACCTGCTTATGCTTCATGACGTGGAACATTTTTTTTGAAAGTGACGTGTAACATTATTGTTAGTCCTGTTTTGCCATGTAGTACAAAATAGTGTCTTGTTCGCTTCACTGTTGTAACTATATTTTTTCCCTAGTCATGTGTACTTACAGAAACAAGATGAAGTGACATCAACACAAAGATCTGCGAGCAGTGCGGCATGGCCGTTACCGAATGATTATGGATTGGAATTGGAATGTGCTGATGTTCTCGAGCATCAACTAGAGGTGGCAAGACATGTACATGATTGTCAACGTATGATCAACAAGTTGAGACTGGACATGCAGGTATTAGATGCAGGAGTCAAAAAATGAAACAAGACACTGAGGTAACCATGAAGGAATTGGAGATTTTGCAGACTGAAATTTGTGCTATCTGAATCCGGCCAATCCTATTTTCTGAAGAGATTATAGTTCAAATGGAGTTAAGTTGATGCGCGTCCATGATGTATGAGCTGTATTTGCCCGGTGTATGTAATTTGCTGTTTGTGTATGCTTTATTATCACCTGTGCCGAACCATAATGCCCAGTGGGTATAATCGGCTGTAATTTCTTTATTGTATAGTGTAGGATTATTCTACCTTTCTATGCCTTGATCTCTTTGTTGTATAGTATTGAGTAGGATAATTCTTTGAATATGCTATATCATTCAAACGGGGGCCAACTCGCCCGACCATGGCCCTTCACGGGCCGTCGGATCCATGGGCCTTCTATGTCTCGTAGGATCCATGGGCCTTCTACATCTCGTAGGATCCATGGGCCTTGTACGTCTCGTAGGATCCATGGGCCTTCTACGTCTCGTAGGATCCATGGGCCTTCTACGTCTCGTAGGATCCATGGGCCGCCGACTCATTTATGGGTCTTGTACGGGCCTTTAATGGGCCGTAGACGGGCCTTTAATGGAAATCGTACGTTTTATGGGCTGACCATAACAGGCCGTTAATAGGCCGTATTTGGTGATGCTATGAAAATGGCCCAACAGACTAACGGTCCACAAACGGGCCGACTGTAACGACGGGCTGAATTTGGCCCACAAGCAGAAAATGACAGTAACGGGCCGTAAGTAACCGAATGCTGCAAATGAGCCCAAGAATAAATGGGCCCTCAGAAGGCCGAAAGTTAACTTGGGCTGGAAACGGCCCAACGGAATAACGGGCCGTTAATGGGTATAAAGTGATACACTGTTACCGGCCAGTTTCACCACGGGCCGTTAATGGGTGTAAAGTAATACACTGTTCATTACGGGCCAGTTTCAGCACGGGCCGCTAATGGGCCAAGAGTTACAAAGGGCCTCATATGGGCCGAAAGACGTCATGGGCTATACATGGGCGAGAAGTGAAAACGGGCTGGAATCATATTGGATGGCCCAGATGACGCTACTGGGCCTAATTCGGATAGGGCGTAACAGGCCTTGGGCTATATGCGAACAGGCCGTTAACAGGCTTTCCCTGGGCCGGCCCGCCAGCTTTTGACCAAGTCAAACGGGCCGGCCTTTTCACAGGAATGGGCCACTTTTGGGCCGTGCCACGTGTCGACGTATCATAGGCGCCTTTTGTCCAGTGAGTGGATGACATCTGTCCCAACGATGAGCCGACACGTGTTTCCTCTAGCCAATGATAATTTTACACGTGGAAAATCCCCATTGGTCGGGGCTGTTAACGGGTTATCGGATCCAAAACCCGACCCGATAGCTTAACGGCGTTCCGTTACGATGGATGCCACATGTCGGTCACCCTTGACGAAAGCACTTCTGTGACGCGCGATTTATCGTCATGGAAGTGGACACTTCCGTGATGATAATTTTGGTAATGTCATGGAACACTTCTACGACAGCACAGGTATGACTATCTTGATTCTGTCATAAATTTGTCATGGATGTACATGCATGACAAAAAACGCGACCTACTGTGACAAACACATATCATCACGGAAGTGTATTTTTTTGTAGTGAATGTGCATGTCAATCAACAAATCAACCTAATCCAATCAACAAATCCATCTAATATATGACCATATATACCCTAATTGTGTATCCTTGCCAGAGGCGTACTCTCGCCAGCAAAAACGCATTGTCGTCGAAGCAAAAACCGCCCTAGAAAACCCTACTCGTAGCTGAACCATCCACCAATCTACATCTACAAAGCAATGTTGAGGTTCAATAAACTTACATCGATGATCGGAGGTGGAGCTGCTACCCCGGCGGTGGTTGTGCTGACAACCACAACCGAAGTCCCCCTTCCCACCACTGCAACTGAAGTACCCACCGTCGGAGGTACCGCAATGGAGGTATTATCCTCTGATGGTTGGTCGATACACGCTAACCGGAACTTCATGTAGATGTGGGGAGGAGCCTTGGACATCCTCTGCAACTCTCCGGGGTTGTAGCCTCCCGTTGTAACAGTGGCGAGCCACCGGTCGTGAGCGCTACCATCGAAGGGACAAGGAATCGGGCAGCGTGGTGGTGGAGCGTCGACGCCCATCGATGGAATCAAAGGGTAGTGAGAGAGGGGTGTGAATGGGGGTTTGGGTGATTAGGGGAGTGGAGTGGGGACTAATGGCAAATACATTCCGTTTCACATGCTTCCCAAGGTGTGCACACGAAAAGGCAGATTCAATCGTTCCTCCTCAGCCAGACCCAAAACTGCTTTGAGCTTCATGCAGACCATGAATTCGATGTAGCCTAGACTAGACCGAATTTGCATCCATAGGATTTGTATGGCTACATGTGACCTACTAAACACGTGTGCATCCGAGATGCTCTAACACTGTGTTGCACAACCCCGCATGCGCCCTAAGGGCATCTCCACTGCGGACCGTCAAACAACCCGCAAATGTCATGGTCTAGTTTAAATAAAAATCATCCGGTTTGCATGAAAATTTATCTCGTTTGTTCAAACTCCATTTGAAAATGTGTCCAACATCGATATGGTTGGATGGCCGACTCCCATATCAGTGTCATGTCCTTGAACGGGTCGTTTTAGGGGACACCGTATTACCGTTGGAGATGGACCTAACCTTACTGTTGATTTTGATCTACATGCTCATCTTAACGGGGAAACTCTGACTTCTGACTTCCTTAATCGCGGGGTCCAGGCACTGTTCCTGCTAAATAATGGAGTCCACTCACTTCCAAAATAACGAAGGCCACTATACGTAGCCGTCGATGTAAGAGCATCTACAGTCGGACCTCCCAAACCCGCCTCATACGCTCGGGCGAGCCGCCCGATCACTGTCCGGTCACGTTTTTTTACCCAGACAGGCTCCTTAAACGGGCCTCAAACGTTTGGGCTAACCGGAAACCCCCCATATCCAGCCCAAATATGGGGAGGATATGGGGGCGTCCAGGCGCGACCGCGCATGCCCGCCACGTCAGTCTGACGGCGGGGTCCCACGCGGAAACGCCCGGAAACCCGGTGGTCCAGCGGACGCCGCGTCCGTCGTCGCGGTGTGAACGCAGCGTGGCGCCGCTCTGGCTCGTCGCCCAAGACCAAATCCAGCTATTTAAGTCGACCGGTGTTCCGCAACCCTAAACCATCCACCTCCCCCCTCTCTGCGCCGCCAGTCCGAGCCCATCCACCTCCTCCCTCTCCTGCTCCAGTGCTCTGCCCACGGGCCGACGCTCCGCCCATACTCCGGCACTCCGCCATGGTCCCGAGGAAGATCACCTACTACGCGATGCTGACGCCGGAGCGGCGCTACGAGATCCAGCAGGAGATCCGGGTGAGGCAAGCTGCTCGCATCGCTGTCGGGTTGCCTCTGGACTCGCCGGAGCCGGAGGAGGAGGAGCCGCCGGGGGAGGAGGAGGAGGAGATGGCTCCGATGGAGGCGGAGCGGCACGAGCCGGAGCAGCAGCTGTCGGGCTTCAACATGGAGCAGACGGAGGCGGAGTTCGTCGTCGCCCAGTCAAAGGAGATGGCGGAGCAGCAGGCCATCCTGGAGTCCATCCAGGATGAGGCCTATGTGGAGGCCGACCGGGCGTTCCTCCAGCGGGAGCAGAAGGAGTCCGACGCGCTCTTCGCCGAACTCGACGCGGAGACAGAGACGGAGGAGGCCGGAACGGAGGCACCGAAGGAGCCGGAGCTGTAGCTACCGCCCATGCTGCTGGAGCCGGGCACGGAGATCGTTGACATCTTCGACGATGAGTAGCTAGGTGATCTACGTAGTATGTAGGTTTACTTTAGTTTGCATGTCTTTGTATGAGAATCTAGTATGAATGTCTGGTTGCAACTGTGAAAATTTAAGGGGTGCTCGATTAGTGCCTGCAGACGCGCCCGCGGGCATTTGAGGGGCCGGATTTGTCAAGTCCGGTTGTACATGCTCTAACATGAGCCCGGTACAGCCTGCACCTGCACGCTTCATCTCGCTGTCATGTTACGCAGATTTACCTACAAGTAGTAATATAATCTACCATGTTCGGCGAATGGTGCCACACTGACAAACGATCATCCGTGACGCAACCAACACTGACTTGTTGATCAGGTCCCATTTTTATATCTTCATTGCCCGCCATATTTGGCTCTCGAGACCGACGTTCAGGAAACGGAGTGACATCCAAGTTCAAACGCGGGAATCCGCAAATCTGTGAACTCCACGGAAAGGATCAACAGCAAGCATCTAGCAGCTAGGAGATCCTGCCCTCCGTTGCCAAAACTTAATTTCCTGGGAAGGAGGCCACGGCCGGCGCCAAGATGCACGTCATGTTACTGCCATGGCTGGCCTTCGGCCACGTGCTCCCCTTCACGGAGTTCGCCAAGCGTGTGGCCGGCAGGGCCACCGGGTCACCCTCCTCTCCATGCCGAGGAACACCCGCCAGCTCATCGGCATCCTGCCGGGCCTCGCCGGCCTCATCCGCGTCGTGGACGTCCCTCTGCCGCCCGTCGACCGCCTGTCGGAGCACGCCGAGGCGACCATCGACCTCCCCTCCGACGACCTCCGCCCGTACCTGCGCCGCGCCTACGACGCCGCCTTCGAGCGCGAGCTCTTGCTGCTGCTCCAGGAGGAGGAAGCGGCGGGATCGAGGCCGAACTGGGTCCTCGCCGACTACACGTCGTACTAGGCACCGGCGGCCGCGGCGAGGCACGGCGTGCCGTGCGCCTTCATCAGCCTGTTCGGCGCCACGACGCGCAGCTTCTTCGGACGTTTATGACAACATACGGTTTCGAGAATGATGTAGACATGACCGAGTCACTTCTTCGGTCAATACCCAATAGCGGGACCTGGATGCCCATATTGGTTCGCACATATTCTACGAAGATCTTTATCGGTCGAACCTTTATGACAACATACGTAGTTCCCTTTGCCTGTTGGTATGTTACTTGCCCGAGATTCGATCGTCGTTATCTCCATACCTAGTTCAATCTCGTCACCGGCAAGTCTCTTTACTCGTTTCGTAATACATCATCGTGTAACTAACTCCTTAGTCACCTTGCTTACAAACTTCTTGTGATGTTGTATTACCGAGAGGGCCCAAAGATACCTCTTCGTCATACGGAGTGACAAATCCCAATCTTGATTCATACCAACTCAACAGATACTTTCGGAGATACCTGTAGAGCACCTTTATGATCACCCAGTTACGAAGTGATGTTTGATAGCACACAAGGTATTCCTCCGGTATCCGGGGGTTGCATGATCTCATGGTCGAAAGAATATGTATTTGACATTAAGAAAGCAGTAGCAATAAACTGAACGATCATATGCTAAGCTAACGGATGGGTCTTGTCCATCACATCATTCTCCTAATGATGTGATCCCGTCATCAAGTGACAACACATGTCTATGGTTAGGAAACCTTAACCATCTGTTGATCAACGAGCTAGTCTAGTAGAGGCTCACTAGGGACACGGTATTTATTTATGTATCCACACATGTATTTGAGTTTCCGGTCAATACAATTATAGCATGAATAATAAATCTTTATCATGATTAAGGAAATATAATAATAACCACTTTATTGTTGCCTCCAGGGCATATTTCTAACACATTGATGCTATGATCCTACAAATGTCAATGTATCCAAGACATGCACAATGAGTACACAATCTAGCAATGTGCATGTCAGTGATCCAAGACATGCACAATCTAAGCAAAATCTACCAATGTGCATATCAATGATCTAAGACACGCGCAATCAGTGCACAATCGAGCAATGTGCATGTCAATGATCCAAGACATACACAGTCTACCACTGTGCATGTCAATGATATAAGACTTGCGCAATCAGTGCACAGTCTAGCAATGGGCATGTCAATTAACGAATCAATCTAATCGAGTCAGCAAATCAATCTAATATACAGCCATATATACCCTAATTGTGTATCCTTGCCAGAGGTGTACTCTCGCCAAGAAAAATGCATTGTCGTCGAAGCAACAACCGCCCAAGAAAACCCTAACCATAGCTGAACCATCCACCAATCTACATCTATGAAGCAATGTTGAGGTTACATACTTACATCGGTGGCCGGAGGTGGAGCTACTGTCGCTGGAGTCCCGAGGTGGAGCGGATGGCGCTGGACCAGGAAAAGGAAACCCCGGCGGCGGGGACGTCAAAATCCTCATAGTCACACGACGATTGGCTGACAACCGCAATCGAAGCCCCCCTTCCCACCACTACAACTGATGTACCAGGTGCCGCAGTGGAGATATTGTCCTCTGATGGTCGGTCGATACACACTGACCAAAACTTCGTGTAGATGGGGGGAGGATCCTTGAGCATCCTCTGCAACTGTCCGGGGTTGTAGCCTCCCGTCGTAACGGCCGCAAGCCACCAGTCGTGAGCGCTACCACCGACGGGACAAGGAATCGGGCAGCGTGGTGGTACAGCATCAATGCCCATCGATGGCAACAAAGGGTGGTGAGAGAGGGGTGTGAATGGGGGTTTGGGCGATTAGGGGAGTGGAGTGGGGAGTAATGGTCAATATGTTCCGCCTCACATGCTTCCCAAGGTGTGCAGATGAAAAGGCGCATTCAATCGTTCCTCCTCATCCAGACCCAAAATTGCTTTGAGCTTCATGCAGACCATAAATTCCATGTATCCTGGACTAGACCGAATTTGCATCCATAGGATTTGTAATGGCTGCATGTGACCTACTAACCTCGTGTGCATCCGAGATGCTCTAACACCGTGCTGCACACCCCTGCCTGCGCCCTAAGGGCACCTTCACGGTGGACCGTCAAACAACCCGCAAATGTCACGGTCTGGTTTAAATAAAAATCATCTGGTTTGCATGAAAATTTATCTAATTTATTTAAATTCCATCTGAAATATGTCCAAATTAATAGGGTTAGATGGCCGGCTCCCGTATTAGTGTCTGCCGGCGATCGTTTTAAGGGTTGCCGTGGGAGATGGACCTAACCTTACTGTCGATTTTGATCTGCTAAATAACGGAGTCCACTCACTTCCAGAATAACGAAGGCCACTGTACGTAGCCGTCGATGTAACAGGAGCCCGGTACAGCCTGCACCTCCCCTCCGACGACCTCCGCCCGTACCTGCGCCGCGCCTACGACACCGCCTTCGAGCGCGAGCTCTCGCGGCTGCTCCAGGCGGAGGAGGCGGCGGGATCGAGGCCGGACTGGGTCCTCGTCGACTACGCGTCGTACTGGGCGCCGGCGGCCGCGGCGAGGCACGGCGTGCCGTGCGCGTTCCTCAGCCTGTTCGGCGCCGCGGCGCTCAGCTTCTTCGGGAGCCCTGAGGCGCTCCTTGGCCTCGGGAGGCACGCCAAGACGGAGCCGGCGCACTTGACGGTCGTCCCCGAGTACGTCCCGTTCCCGACCACCGTCGCGTACCGCGGCTACGAGGCGCGCGAGCTGTTCGAGCCAGGCATGGTCCCGGACGACTCCGGCGTGTCGGGGGGCTACCGCTTCGCCAAGACCATCGAAGGGTGCCAGCTCGTGGGCATCAGGAGCAGCTCGGAGTTCGAGCCGGAGTGGCTGCAGCTGCTTGGCGAGCTGTACCAGAAGCCAGTGATCCCGGTGGGCCTGTTCCCTCCGGCGCCGCAGCACGACGTGCCGGCCACGAGGCGACGCTGCGGTGGCTGGACGGACAGGCGCCGGGCTCCGTCGTGTACGCGGCCTTCGGCAGCGAGGTGAAGCTGACGAGCGCGCAGCTGCAACGGATCGCTCTCGGCCTGGAGGCGTCCCGGCTGCCTTTCCTCTGGGCGTTCAGGGCGCCGACCGACGCCCCCTCCGGCGGCCTGCCCGAGGACTTCGAGGAGCGAGTCGCCGGCCTGGGAGTCGTGTGCCGAGGCTGGGTGCCCCAGGTGAGGTTCCTGGCCCATGCATCCGTCGGGGGCTTCCTGACGCACGCCGGGTGGAACTCCATTACCGAGGGCCTGGCGCAGGGCGTGAGGCTGGTGCTGCTGCCGATGGTGTTCGAGCAGGGCCTCAACGCAAGGAACCTGGTGGACAAGAAGATCAGCATGGAGGTGGCGCGGGACGAGCAGGATGGGTCGTTTGCCGCCGACGACATCGCGGCGGCCCTGAGGGTCATGGTGGAAGACGAAGGCGAGGGGTTCCGG
Organism: Triticum aestivum; assembly: GCF_018294505.1. Classification (NCBI taxonomy): domain Eukaryota; kingdom Viridiplantae; phylum Streptophyta; class Magnoliopsida; order Poales; family Poaceae; genus Triticum; species Triticum aestivum. The sequence continues at coordinate 483,084,258 of NC_057802.1, read as the reverse complement.
GCCAAGGTGAAGGAGATCGCCAAAGTGTTTGGAGATGACGAGGTGAATGATCAGTGCGTGCGAGATTTTCTCCGGCACCTGTCGGAGCACCGCAAAAACAACCAAGGATAGGACTGAAACTTTCAAATATCATCAAGCATCTTTGAGAAGAAAATTCGACGCTGATCCCTCGTCAAAATTAGCGGTATAAGAGCATCTCTAACAGACTCCGATGTATCAGCAGCTCTTATATAGCGGATAAGGACCGGGAAATCAGACGCTAAAGGGGCGAAATCTTCTGCGGCCGAACAGAGCCCGTATTTGAAACCGTAAATTTTGAACAAAGCATTCACGGGAAAAAAAACACATACAACAGGACGTGAACTAGGAGCACTCGGCGACGATGCTTATCGGAATCTCACCCGCTGCTCTGCTGTCTAGGGATCAGTGCATAATTTGATGAAATGAATAGCTGTTGTTGAATACACCGCTCAATCATAGATTTGCACAGTGTGTTCCTGTTTGCCCGCATTAAGTTAGGGCTAAAGCCGGACAGAAAGCACATAAAAGTACGCCTCGTCATTTATTGGACTGCAAGGACTGAGTCACCGATACTTTATATCCACCTTATTAGTAACACCAGTTGTTCAAGAGGAAGACTATCGTGGTATGAGTTCTTTGAAACCGCGTTTAATTAAAAAAATAACCATGTATTGCTATCTAATGATTCAAAAAAAAATGTATTGCTATCTAATGAAAATAAAGCTATATATGCTCATCCAAGCAGATCGTATGTTATTAACACAAGTGTATCTTTCACGATCTTATTTTCCTCCAAGGAAATCAATACGCAAGCGACATGCATGCATGGTTGTGATTCCTGGACTAAATTCTTTGAATATGGTACTCCCTCCGTTTTAAAATGTAGTGCTTCCTGTATTCCCGTGCTTCAACTTTGACCATAAATTTAACCAACGAGACCGACTACGACGAGAGCAAAAGTTATACCAGTGAATTCGTATTCAAAAGAGGTTTTCAATTATATAATTTTTCTCCCGCTGCAGTCGGTCTCGTTGGTTAAATTTATGGTCAAAGTTGAACCTCGAAAAGCACGGGGGCAATATATTTTAAAATCGAGAGAGTATCACCAAGCAAAGGGGACCCACGCCTAGGCATGCAGGGTTTGTCTGCTGGAGTAGAGCATTAACGAGTGTCGTGTGGAACGCACCCTAAATAATGCCTTGGACACGAAAGTCTCAGCCCGTACCAAGAATTCTAGCACTAGATTTATTGTCAACCAGGTTTTTATATATCACCTGACCAAATGTAAAAATTCAAAAAGGTGTGTACTCGTTGTAAAAAAACTGAACTACAGTCCACTGTTCAAGAGGTGAAACCCCTGCACCGCTAATAAACGAATTAAATGAATTTGTTGTCCGGTCAGGTAATATAAACCCAAACAGATCAACTAGGACGGCTAGAACAAAAAAATACATTATTACCGGCGTGGTTGTGCAAACAGAGGAGCGACGAGAAGATATCATAGTCGGGTGACCTTGACATAGACGAACAACAGAGCAAGGAGATTAAGCACTAAAAGAGCAATGATGATGGAGGAAATTTCCAATCTTCACGAGATGAGTGGAAGCGGTGATTCTTCACCTAGGCCAACGGGAGCGAGAACCATCTAGAGAAACGAGGAAATAGATGGGCTCTCGAGTCGTGGGTGTCAAATGGATATAAAATGGTGCGTGAAGGAAGAAAAATATGAGGGAGAAGTGAGGAGGGGCCAGTTGGAAGGATGAGGAGCGTCTTTGCATTTAGGGTCATTTTGATTGGTGTCCTCGGTCTTGTGCCTGGGACAAACCAGCGCCTGGAGAGGCTGAGACAACATGCGTTTTTTGCCTGGCCAGGCTTGAGTCTGACGGGAGGGTTTTGTTTGTAGCCTGGCCTGGTATAGCATCAAGTCAACAGTATGCATGTGCTAATACATTATGGGCGTGTTTGGTTGCAGGTTGCTACAGTACCCCATTGCATGTTCATCTCTGATTTTTTGTCCAAAAGGACCCCTGCTGAGATGAATTGACAAAAAAGACTACATGTGGATTAATTTGACAAAAAGGACCCCTCAGCGGTGGCGGCAGGCGCGGCAGGCGACACATGGCACCTGCCGCCACGCCAGGAGGCGGCGGGCCCTGCCGCCACTGCAAGAGGCGGCAACAAGGGTAAAACGCGATTCGCACAGTACCCCGAGCCGGGACGGAACGGGCGAGGCTAGGTGGGCCACGCCGCCACTATGCGAGGCAGCCTCTGTTGCCGCTGTCGCTCGCAGGCCGACAGGCCGTGCTGCTCGCGGGCCCAGCCTGTGGGCCACGCCGCCACCGCCGCAGGCGGCATCCCTCTGTTGCTGCACGCGCGACAACGTCGCAGACGGCGCTGATTCCCGTGCTGACGGCGCTGATTTTCACGGGCGGGAATCTGTGCATATTTTACCGCTTGTGCTGGTTGGTTTTCTTTACTCGCGATGATTCTGCTGCCCGTGAGCTGGTTTTTGCGACTGCTTTATATGCACCCGCACTGATTCCGCCGCGGTGCTGCCTAGGGACTCAACTGCCTTTTGCTTGAGCGGACGCGACGGCACTGCGGGAATCACTCACCCAGCTGGCTTTTGCTTCAAAGGACGCTATGGCACTGTAGAAATACACTCACTCGCTGCGGGAATCCGAGGCTGCGGTAGGTGAGTTTATCCTGTTGTGCCGACACTACAGAGATCCTCTTCTTTTTATATACTATGCTTCAGCTCCGTGCACAAGCACACTGTCTCTGGCCTCCTCTTCTGCTCTCTAAGTCGTAAGAACGGAGAGAAAGAAGTACTCACTAAGCACTTTCACTCGTGATTTAGGGCGATTTAGAGTTGGATTTTGAATATGCTGAAGTGGAAGAAAAGATAGACGAAGGTAAGATCTATCCATTTTTGTTGGTTTCGTTCGCATGCATGATGTTTTTACTCTTTTTGTTTAGTTCATAACTATGTGGTCTCTGTTTTGTTAGGCATTATTTCATCACTTTTTGGAGTCATTTAGAGCTTCAGGAGTACGATTTGCCTAGCGAAGTGAACTACGAAGTTGAAGATCAAGGTATGAGCTTTGCAATAAATTGATTTTTTTGTGCATGCAGGGTGGTAATTAGTTAGTCTTTTAGCTCGTCATTAGCGATGCAATGTTAGTGCTTAGAGGTTAGAAATAATTTCAGACGACAGATGTACCATTTATAATATATTTTTTAGAAGAGTAGGTTGGAGATGTTGTATCAATGTTAGGTGCGTCCATTAGTATTGACATGCGAGAAATCTTAATACGGTAATTAAGAAAAACTTGTACTGTAATTGTTCATTGCATGTGGTACGTTATTTCATGTGGTATGTTTATTAATAAGTCTATAGTTAGAAAACCGTGGGTCTACTTTGTTATGTCGCAATAATCTAAATTTTATATGTTAAGATTAGGTGCTAATGTACTTAATGATGTATGTAATTAGGTAAAATAATTCATCTTAGTAGCAAACAAGGAGGAGATGACGTGATTGAAGAAATTGTGTATCCATCTTCGCTGTCCCTTGTGAGGTGATGACCACATACATGCAAGTGCTATTTTCATACTTTTGATAGCAGAAAGAAAAATCCGTGTGTAATATTGATGTTCATGTGATAATAGGTCGACTCCGTTCATATATTACTAGTGACGGATATTTATTCGAACTATTTGGATGCTTAATTGCATTCGCAAGCACATCCATATTGGAGCTAAGGTATAAAATGACGCCGCAATTTTGTTAATATTTTTATATTGATGTACTGTTGTGAATAATGTGCATGCCGCTGCAAATATTATTATTTGTAAATAAATGATTGCTATCGTATGATATGAAAAAATTATATAAAGCCGAAAGAAATTAAATGTTTTACTCATATGATATTAAAATGTTATTATCATACTATTATGTTTAGTGGTTGTTTGTCATAACGAGTAATTACCATCGGTTTTGTCATAACCTGTTGTAAGAAAATTAGTTTTTACTAATAGTCGTTTTTCCAAAAGCTCAGTTTTTGCATGTTACGAGAATCAGTTTAGGATATTTTTGGGGTAGTTGGAGAAAAGCAAACAGAGTTTTAGTTTGTGACGCTCGTAGACGAGTTAGAGAAAAAAAAGATCTCTAAATACCCATTAACCAAACAACCCCGGAAAGTCTAAGCAAATGATTCTAAAAACAAAACGAATATTTGTAACGAAAATACGATTATTATTTTAGTCGTCTGATATGTAAATGTTGTCATCGTACTACTATTAAATGTTCAGTTACTAATTGTTTGAAATGTAAACATGTATTTTGGTTAGGTACTATGGAAAATTTAGTAGTGTACTATGGGAACGTCTTACGGGACGGTCCTTTCGGGGTGGATGTGTCCTTGTGCGAGTCGACTACAGTTGTAGTTAGAGACATGGTGAACGTGGGTTACGCAGCTGTCAGAAGGTGCATCCGAGCGGTGTTTGGCCCAGGGATGCAGGGGGGAAAATGACAATGGAGGCCTTCGTCGCTGACGGAGCAAATGATGGGACAGCTGTCCGTTGGGGTTTGCGGCCTGTCACAGGTGATCAGTCGTGGGGGTCGTACATGAGGTTTGCAAGCAATCCCAATAACCAAGTGTTTGGTCAGCCGATGGTGTATGTGGAGTTCATTTCAGTCACTGATGTTGCCGGATGCAGTAGCAGGGGCGGTGAGGTCGAGTTGGCCATCACATCAGCCCCTAGCATCGGCCCATCGGAACCGACGGGCGACCAGCCTGTGTATGACACAAGATATTGGTCTGCGGCCGTTGACATGAGTGAACACGTGGAGGGATTGTCGGAGGCGCTCGATGATGACGATCACTCTTTTGCGTCTTCTGAGTCAAGCGAAGAAGAAGATGTTCCTCCCCAGAGGGCGGTCGCGGCGTCACTGCAACCTGGGTTTTTACAAGATATGAGCATCACAAATGAATTTCACTCTGTTTCTGGCCTAGAAGCGGGGAGCCTGGAGGTTGGGCAGGTTTTCCCAGACAAGAAGTCTGCTTACCAGCAATTAATAGGTATGCAATCACCCTCCACCACCAGCAAAAAGTGAAGCAGTCTGATAAAAAAGAGTTGAAGGTCATATGCATCCACACCGCGAAAGGTTGCCGCGGAAGAGTTCTCGCTAGACTGAAGCCTGGGGTATGTCAGTCATAGCATATCACAAAAATAGTGCAGCATAGCTGTGGGCAAACTGGGACTCTTTCAAATCACTGCAATGTGACGGCAAGATATGTGGCACAGGTGATGGAAACGGTTGTGCAGGGAAGTCTCAACATTAGTGTTAGGGCTTTGCAAAAAGATGCAGAAGATCAGATTGGCTTCCCTGTCAGCTACAGCAAGGCTAGGCCTGCGAAGGAAAATATATTCAAGAACTTGTATGGAACCTATGAGGAGGCCTATTCTTATGCCCCCAAAATGCTTCATCAGATAGCAAGTGCTAATAGGGGGACTCAAGTTTGGCAGAGAGAACGTCAGAACCCAAAGAACCCGGGTGAGCTAATCCTGGACCGCTTATTCTGGGCATTCGCCCAGACTATACAAGCCTTCAGGCACTGTCGCCCGGTATTATCAGTTGATGGTACCTTTCTCACTGGAAAGTACAAGGGCACACTATTGGTGGTGATTGCAGCAGATGCAAATAATCAGCTTCTTCCTATTGCATACGCACTGGTCGAGTGCGAGAACAAAGATAGCTGGTTGTGGTTCCTGAGCTGCGTGAAGATGGGTGTCGTGAAAGAGCATTTAGGTGTTTGCATCATCTCTGATCGCAACACAGGATTATTAAGTGCTCTCAACATAATTAAGGAGTCGTCAGAAGAGTGGGGGTGGCCGGATCAAGAGGAAAGGTGGTGCATGCGGCATTTGGCAGCAAACTTTTACTCCAAATTCAAGAATAAGGATTGGTTCAAGTTATTCAAGAGGATGTGCATGCAGAAAACTGAAGCCAAAATGAATGTCATCTGGGCAGGTATCAATGGTGAGATCGAGCGCGCGACCTTGCCGCAGAGAGAAGACCGGAGGGGTCAAAGGACGGCCATAAATTTGAGCCAGTGGATCGACGAGAATTGCCCTGATTTGTACAAGTGGGCGCAGGCCCACGACACCGGGGCTCGGTATGGAATAATGACCAGCAACATGTCAGACGTGTACAATGGTGTTCCTAAAGGGGTGAGAGCCTTGCCTATCACAGCCCTAATTGAAGAAACTTGGAATCGGACCCTGTCATACTTTGCCGACAGGGTTACCGTGGCTAAAGCACAAGTTGAATTGAACAAGCCATGGTCCGAGAAGATGCAAAGTCATCTGGACGAGAAAGCAAAGAAGTCCCAAAGCCATGGCTGCAGGAAAGTGGACGCACTTAGGAATAAGTGGGAGGTCAATGTGCGAGCCAAGTACGTTAAGGGTCACCACAGAGGATCAAAAAAGCAAGCTGTCACCCTCGGCCCAACGTCCTGTGAGTGCACGTGTAACAAGCCAAAGCTTGAGGGCTACCCTTGTAGTCATGTGCTCTGGGCGGCTGCAGATCAAAAAATCAGTGTTGAGCCATACATATCACCGTACTTCAACATGTACAATCTGTACAACACTTGGAACGGTGAGTTCTGGGCCTGGGGCATTGATATGAACTACAAAATGATGTGGCCAGATGGGCCGAAATGGGTTCCGAACGCCGACTTGATGAGAACCGCCAAGGGACGACGTCAGTCTAGGCGTCATCGCAATGACATGGACCATAGCCAGATGGGAGAACCAAGGCGATGCCGCATTTGTAGGTGTCCTGGACATTCACGTAGGGAATGCCCGTATCGAGCGAACAACACCGCATGATGTTGATTTATCTGTACTCGCTATGTCTACTTATATTTGTATTATACTTTTATTAGTTTAAATTGAATATGTTTGTATTATTGAATCTCTTTGTGTTATTGTATTTATATTTATTTTAAATTGAATCTCTTTGTATTATTGAATCTCTTTGTGTTTTTTTTTGTATGTTTGTGTGCAGGTTATGGCTGAAGTGCCGCGGATTTTGGAGGGGCCCCATGACGCCGGCCACCGTTGCCACCTATTTTCGAACCCAAATAAAGAACATGATTATCGGAGTTTCAGACTTTGAACCGTAAAGAAAACCTGGCCAATACACAATTATTTCATTCCTCACCTTGACGCTTATGGACTACATGCTTTTGCTAGGCTCACATCAAGCGAAGACCCATCCCAGTTACGTTCGGACTCATCCCTTTTGACATCCCTCGTTGACTGGTGGAGACCTGAAACCCACACCTTTCACTTTCGTTTTGGGGAGCTTGCACCTACACTGAAAGATGTTTCTATGATCCTTGCTCTACCAATTAGAGGTGAGCCGTTAGTCTCTCGATGAGTGTCTAAAACTTGGGCACAAAATATATCACACCGTCTTGGGATGACAATGCCAGAATCACAACGTACTGGTGGCCCTCGTGGCATCCCACTCCCCTGGCTTCATGATAACTTTCTTAATTTTTCTAGCTTCGCTTATTCTGAGACGAGGAAAAGACATCTGTTTGCGTATTTGTTGTGGCTCCTCGGGGTTATGTTTCCAAATTCACACGGGGACGTACTTCTCCCTGGTCTCATCTACATTGTGGAGAAGATGGTAGATGAACCTTTACCCGAGCAGCCAAAATACAACTTCGGTTCTGCCATTCTATCTCATACATATAGAGGCTTGTGTGATGCCACACAAAAAACTTCCTTCGCAAAAAAAGCTCCGTTACTTTGTGTCCCCTACGAGTTTCTACAGTTGTGGTCCTGGGAATACCTCCCTGTAGGATGACCTCGTATAATAAATCCCATACACCCATACGACTATAGCGAGGGCAGCTGTGTAAGTATGGCCAGCAGGTGGACAAAGGCACGGAAACATTGGTCTCCAAGTATTGCGAAAAATTGTTACCCTATATACCACCAGCAGTTTGAGGCACTTGATGAGTCTGTAGTCACATGGAACCCATGGACTCAGGAGCATGTACAGATGGTCTTTGATATACGACCCATCACAGCAGGCATGTTGACCGATAGTGCATTCTGGCTGACTCGCTGCTACTTATTGTTCCTGTGGTGTGTTGAGCCTTACAACCCAGAGCGTGTCATGAGACAGTTCGGTCTGTATCAGGAGATTCCACCACCTTTTCCAAGATGTACGGACGAGGAAACCCATAAGTAAGATGTGACCTCCCTAAATAGTTAGTGTCATTTTTAATTTACTAAACTCACACTTTGTTACATAATTTGCAGGCTAACCAATATGGGCCATGGTTGGAGTCTTTACGATTGGAGGGAACGCAACATTCAATGGGTACAGAAGTGGGAAAATAAAGCGCTAGCAGATATAGTGTATCAACTTAGGTACATTTTATTTACATTATTTTATTACGATGACCATACGATGCGTGAAGATGCTTTGCTTTCATCACAACGGTTGATGTTATTATATAATTTTGCAGACCGTACGATGGAAGTACAGCTCAAGCGTACAAGCAGTGGTACTGCATCAGCACGCGTACAAGCCTGGCCGGTCAACCAGCTACGATACCAACAAATCTCACGCACGAGGAGCAGATGCAGAGACCTGTTGAGCTGCATGCAGCTTACTATCATGACCGGATGGTAATCACTAGTAATTTTTTCAGGTCCATCATTTCATAATCATTTCAACCAAATAACAACCAAATATTTTTCCAGCTTCAAACTGCCAACGACATAGGGCAGATGGCGACGGAAAGCATGCCGCCCAGGGGACAAGCTGTCAAGTCATTCAATAAACGTTTTAAAGAATACGTGCTAACAAAGTTGAGATGTGGTAGAGGCGACGACGTTGTCACTGGAGCGTACAACATGCCAGTACCGAGGTCAGCCAGACCGAGTGCGGCGCCGTCGTCCAGACCGAGCGAGGCGTGTACAAGCCATGGGCAGTGGGGGGAGGGTCCGAGTACAACAACGACATTGCCACGACATGACTCATCTCTGCCACTACATCGCTCTTCTTCGGTGCTGCTTCGTCAGGGGCAGACATCACAGGACCATGGTATGGGCTTGGATTCGATGCCCGAGCTGTATCTTTCCCCAAACCCATATGCATACACAGGATATGGAGCATACACTCAAGGTGAGGGATCTCAGCCGTATCTCTCCACGCGAGGGATCTCCATGCCCGAGGAGACTCATGTCCCAGATTTAAACCAGTACCAGGTAGAATGTCCAGACAGTACAGGCGAGGGATCTGATCAGGTAGTCATGTTTACATTTTAATGCATTTACAGTGATATTACATATTATCCTCTAACAGTTTTTGTTTACAATGTTTCTATGTGCAGGGCATACCTGATGTAAATTGGAACGATGAGTACACCCAACCTGGCGACAATGTTAACGCAGTAGATACAAATTTCTTCAGAGAGGACGTTATTGGCCCATCTTTTATCCCCGAGGAGTCACAACAACCATACGCCTACAATTACGCATCAGGTTCGCAACAAGGATTACAGACTCCACCACCTATGCAGGAGTCGCAGACACAGGAAGACCAACTGGAGTACGGTCGCGGTCTTCGTGTAACTCGACCACCTAATCGCTTGGAGCTTTCCGGTCCAAAGGGAAGGCCAGCTGGCCGTCGTCGACTACAATGATTCAACTATCCACGTGCACGACCCATTGTATCTACATATGTCAGTATCCGACTTTTCGATTTGAACATCTATGTATGCTGAAATAAAAATGCACCAGTCAGGAACAATTTTTCCTGCCTATATCTCCCGCCATACTATCCCGCTCCACTCTTTGGCTTATGTTTTCGCGCAACCCTTTCCCCTTAATATTTTCCCGCCAACGCTTTCCCTCGATATGTTCCCGCCACCCGTTTCCTGCCAACCCCTTCCCGCCATATCTTCCTGCCACCCGTTTCCCGCCAACCCCTTCCCGCCATATGTTCCCGCCAACCCTTTCCCGCCATTTTCTCCTCTCTACCTATAAAACCCCCTTCAGACGGAGGTGGATAAGCATTCAAGTGTAGTGCAGTCAAGATGTCCCATTATCCTTTCGATCGTAGTTTTCATCCTGGGATGAGCAGGACTCTTCTGAGGCTAGCTACCGATTTCAGGATGGACAATAGGATAGTTCCATGGGACGAACTCACCGGTAGTGACACCATAATGAATGAGTTGGCTCACCAATTACGTAGGTCTGGGTGGCCTGAAAGGACCTATGAGGAGGTACGTAAAGAACTTATTAGGTTGCATGCAAGGTGGAAGAAGGTAGTGGAGCCGGAGAGTGAAACTTTCAGAAGTAATGCAGAAAAGCATCCATTTTTATGGACTGAGGAGAGCGAGGACGAAGATGATATCTTCATGCCGCCGCTTCCGGGTTCTGCATCGTCAAAGGGCAAGAGTTCTGCATCGTCTAAGGGCAAGAGTACTGCATCCTCGAAGAGCAAGAGTTCCACATCGTCCAAGGGTAAGAGTTTTGCATCGTCGAAGGGCAAGAGTTCTGCATCGACGGAGGATGACGATGATGCCTTCATGTAGTTTTTAAGCTATATTCCAGTTCTACCGTTTAATTCAGATGTACTTGCATTATTAGTTTGTACTCTCTTATTGTAGGGCATTATGTTCTATCTTAATTTCATTTTGTAGTTCTTGCATGATGTTCGATATTAGTGGAGGGAAAGAAAATGCCACTACTTTATTCTAAAACTATAAAAAAATTCCATTACGACACGGTACAATTGAAAATAAGATACATCGTACGATTGAAATATAGCTACATTTAACTACTGAAATAAAGCTACATTAAACTGCAGAAATAAAGATACAGATGATTGAGAAATTTAAAATACTACCACAGGAATCTACTGAGTCCAGCGTGGATATTTTCCTTTTCCATCGCCAGCTTCTTCTGCTGCCTTGGCCTCACGAGCCCTTTCTTTCTTTCTCTGACTCTCTGCCTCACAAGCCTCCTTTCGCTGTCGTTCCTGCTCCTCCATGCGACGAGCCTCTTCCCTGTTTTTCTTTCCTAAATCCTGAAAAAACGGTGTTGCTCCGCATAGTATTCTTTTAACTCTCTCTCTTGCTCTGCTTTCTCCTCAGCTTCCACCTTCTCGCGTCGCTCTTCCGCATAGAAACTATTCCACGCACGGCGACTTCTTTCACGAATCTCAGCCACTGCCCAAGCCGGCATCTCCGTGTCAATCCAACGATAGTACATGCACATAGGCGGAGGAGACTACAACAAGAAACAAGAATGTTATTAAAGAATCAATCAAAATACCAACAATATCTATTCGTGATGGTTAAAGCATACCGGAGGCTTGTCGTACTCTGAAATAGCTACGGTTGGATCTTCCTCATAATTGGCGCACATGAAAAACTTCATGCCCAACCAATCTGCATAGCTACGGTTGGATCTTCCTCATAATTGGCGCACATGAAAAACTTCATGCCCAACCAATCTGAAAAATCCATCACCTCCTTCACCTTGCAAAGATCTCCACACCAACACCGCAGGACTGCCATCCCCGGAGGCAAACTTGCATTCTTCATTTTCCTCGGCCTAATGCTTTGATCCGAGCAAGGCAAACTCATACTGGCTAGAAAAATGTGTTACACACTTTGCGCAGTGGCGATTTCGAGGATGGCTGGACGAGAGCATCGGCGTCTCCTTTTATAAGCTCAGAAGATAAATGATGGCGAGAAAATTAGCGAGAACAGAGGAAATTAGGCGGGCAATTTTAGGATCCCTGTAGTGTCGGCACAACAGTTACCCGCAGCATCGGATTCCCGCAGTGAGTGACTGATTACCGCAGTGTCGTCGCATCTGCTCAAGCAATAGCCAGAGTGATTCTCGCAGTGCCGTTGCATCCTATGAGGCAAAAGTAGCAAAAGCAGGACTGATTCCCGGGCGAAAGAACCAAAAGCAGGCATCAGCGTTCGTATTCCCGCGCGGAAATCATGCTCTTGGGTGCTGTCACCTCACCTGCAGCAGCAATTTTCAAAGCATGGGAATGAGCGCCATCTGCCACAGTGCTCATGTCGGCTAGAGGTGCCGCCTGCTGCAGTGGCGGCCTGGCCCGCACCTCGCCTTCCATGCAGTTCCTTTTGTCGGCCAGGGAGCGACAAGGGCAGAAGTGGCCGCCTGGTTTAGTGGCGGCGTGGCCCACCAGGCCTGGCCCGTTCCGTCGTGGCTCGGAGCACTGTACCTAATCCGTTTTCGCCAGCCGGCCGCCTCCTGCAGTGGCGGCAGGGCCCGCCGCCTCCTGGCGTGGCGGCAGGTGCCACGTGTCGCCTGCCGCGCCTGCCGCGACCGCTGAGGGGGTCCTTTTTGTCAAATTGATCCACAGGTACTCTTTTTTGTCAATTCATCTCGGCAGGGGGTCCTTTTGGACAAAAAATCGTCCATCTCCAGCCAGCCCGGTTCTTCATATGCAGCCTCATATGCAGCAAATGCAACCTGTTTGGCTGCCTGCATCGCATGAAGGGGCACTTACCCCTTGCTGTTTGGTTGCCGTTTTTGTGCTTCGGATGTGAGTAGATGCAAACTTCAGCTGTTTGGTTGCAAACAGCGTTTGTGTTCTGCTCACCCCATTCAAATGTGATGGCCTTACCACCACATGATCAGCACAACTGACAGCAGATCAAAGAGGCAAGCACTGACAGCAAACAAAACAAGCAACCAAATGAGATCAAACAAAGCAAGCAACATAAATGACAACAAACTACTTAGATTAACAGCAGGGGCATCCTCCTTCACTACTCCACGCCAGGGTGCTGCTCCTGGCCAAAATATTAACAAGTTCACAACACAAGTACCATAAGTTCTAGCGACAGACCATAACAAGTTCAACACTAACACCTTAGTTAACTATATTGCATACAATGTCACCAACGCAGCTCTGCCTGGTGCAACGAAACCTGCACATGACCGAGGAGTCATGGTTGTAGATTTGGACCTTCAAGCCGAGTCGTGAGATGCGCACAACGACGAGGTCACCGGGGATGATCCGGTGGCGGCGGCGGAAGTAGTTTGTAACGCCCCGGACACACCTGCTGGTGGTCGTTACTCCTGGCGGGATCTAGACTGGCCCCACAGATCAATACTAGTCTCTTCTGCGCAGTTTGTCCTCACTCGTGCGCACCCGGGAGCAACTTCCCGGTCGGTCACCCATCTTAAAATTACTCCAAGCTGAGCACGGTTAACTTTGGAGTTCTGTCCGAATGGGCTTCCGGAAAAGAAGGAATTTCTTATTGATATGAGTAGTTTATCATCCCTATCAAGCCAGGCTATCACATACACCCCCACTCAGAGAAATCGACGTCCTCGTCGGGCCACAAGAATGTTCCCTCTTGGCACATACGCCTGTGCATCTAGTCCAGTACATGTGCCATGTCGTGTGCCACGACGGGTCACAAACGTCATGAACAACATGACCGCGCACCTGTCCGCAAACATCTGTGTAACCGCAAGGGTCGGCTCTGATACCAACTTGTAATGCCCCAGACACATCCGTCGGTGGTCGTTACTTCTGGCGGGATCTAGACTGGCCCCACAGATCAATACTAGTCTCTTCTGCGCACTTTGTCCTCACTTGTGTGCACCCGAGAGCAACTTCCCGGTTGGTCACCCATCCTGAAATTACTCCAAGCTGAGCATGCTTAACTTTGGAATTATGTCCGAATGGGCTTCCGGAAAAGAAGGAATTCCTTATTGATATGAGTAGTCTATCATCCCTATTAAGCCAGGCTATCACATAGTTCCAGCCCCGGCCAAGCACCATGTGCCCCTGGAAGTTCTGGACCTGCACCCAGAACGTGCACTGCTTGTTCGCCGACAGCCTGACCACGTGTGGGAGCCGCTTGATGACCAGCCACTCGTTCATCACATCCACGAACTTGCGAGGGATGACGAGCATGGCGAGGTCCTCGTTGTCCTTGATCTGCTGGTAGAAGCGCAACGGCTCCCGGGCCTGTCGGTGTCAAAACCGGCAGATCTCGGGTGGGGGTCCCGAATTGTGTGTCTAAGGATCAACGGTAACAAGGGACGATGGGGACATGATGTTTACCCAGGTTTGGGCCCACTTAAAGGACGTAAAACCCTACGTCCTGCTTGATTGTATTTGATGAGTATAGGGGTTACAAGAGTTGATCTACCTCGAGATCGTAATGGCTAAACCCTAGTTGTCTAGCATATGAGAATTCCGATCATCTCTACAGAATAAACTCTCCGGTTTATATACACACCGGAGGGGCCTAGGGTTGTACAGAGTCGGTTTGTAGAAGAAGGAAGTAGCCCGAGGACCCTCTAATCCAGGACTCGCTCAGTAGCCCCTGAACCAGTCTTCGATGACGATGTGTTCGGTACGCGGATTATCTTCGGCATCGCAAGGCGGGTTCCCTCACTTGAATACTTCAAATTAACTTCCAGCACAAAGGAATTGTATCCGGCTCTGCACAACCCTTAGCCATGAAGGCAACATGTTAAAATAGAAACAGTGTCTTTTACTGACAACTTTTTTGGCGAGACGTCACACTTGACTCTTTAACATTTTGAACCGTTTTCAAGCCTCCCGTTTCGCGTTTCGAGGCCGAGCCCTCATTGGCACGTCTTGTCAAAGCAGAGATCATGCCCGCCCATTACGGGATTCACATCAATGTGGTTTGGGTAACCCAACCGCGCCTTACACACGATCTCGTTGGGAACAGGCGAGTTTTATGGCTCGATAGGGGGATGTTTGGCATTTTTACCGTCTATAAGAGGATAAAGATCCCTCCTTTTCTCCCCACGCCTTCTTCTAGCTCCTTCCTTCCCACCTCTGAGCTCCAGCACCCAAGACTTCAACCTTTCCCACCGCCACTACCCTCCCCAGCCATGGACGGATCCGGTTCCAAGGGCAAGTGGGAGGCCTCTTCCGTCATCGAGAAGGACATCAAGGATCTTCGGAGCACGGGCTATCTGTTCGCGGTCATCCCGCATAGGCTCCCTGACAAAGATCAGGTTATCCCTACTCCGGAGCCTGGCGAGAGGGTCGTGTTCATTCCTCATTTCCTCCGAGGGCTAGGGTTTCCCCTCCACCCCTTCGTCGGGGCCTCATGTTCTACTACAGGCTAGATTTCCATGATCTAGCCCCAAATTCTTTCCTCCACATATCGGCGTTTATCGTCGTGTGTGAGGCTCTTCTCCGCATCCCCCCACACTTCGGCCTATGGCTCAAGGTCTTCAATCTGAAGCCGAAGGTGGTCGACGGTCAGCATGCGGATTGCGGCGGGGCTATGGTAAGCAAGCTCCCCAACGTCGTCTGGCCCAAAGGGGCATTTGTCGAGACTGTCAAGGTATGGCAGCAAGAGTGGTTCTACATCACCGAACCCCGCGACGCCAAGTGGGCGGCCACGCCTGACTTCAGATTCGGACCCCCCCACGAGACTCACCTCATGGCCTGCCAAGGGCCTTGATTGGGGGTCCCAACCGGAGGTGATGATGCTGCAGAAGCGCATCTCCAATGTGTTAGGTAAAAACACTAGTCTCACAAACATGATTCAAGTGATCCTCTTCTGCCGTGTCCTTCCCTGCCAACTCCGGGCCTCCCCCATGTGGGAGTTCAATCCAGAAGAACCACGGACCTTGAAGCGTTTCTTCGGCACTACACATGAAGATATATGGAAGCAGCTCCTCAAGGCCCAGAAGATTTGGCCGATGAAGACCGAGGACATCGGACACGACAGCGAGAACTCGGCCTCAGTGGTAAGCATAACCCTTCCGAAAGACTTATTCAGCCAACACTTCGGATGTGATGAATATTATATTATCCGCTTTCCGTGCAGGGCTGGACGGCGAAGGCAGAGCGAATCAACTGTCCGGCGCCGCTACCGGAGAACCCGTCCACACCCAGCTAACGGAGATGCTGGTCCCGGCATCATATCAGGCGCCGGAGAAGAAGGCCAAGAAGAAGAAGGGCAAGGAAGCCAAGGGCGGCCCCGCCACAAAGGTCCTTTGGACGCAGTGTCTGGAGAAACCAAAGCCCTCTCCTCCCATGAGGGAGATGAGGAAGAAGAGGAGGAGGAGGTGGAAAGCGAATCCCCTCGTAAGGGGAGGAAGAAGAAGAGGGCGGCCTCCAAAGACCCGGAGGAGGAGGCGCCCAAGAGAGGAAAGGTGATCCTCCAGGACAGTTCAGACTCAGATGCCGAAGTAGTCCCCAAAAAACCTCCCAGGGTGAAGCCCCTGGCCGAATCATAAGTATTCGATACTCACTGTTTATCTTTGGTCTTCCCTTTTCCATTATATAAGTTATTTTGCTATGTGCCTTTCAGCCCTCCCCGCGAGCTCCCGCACACTCCGTTATCGGAGGGAAACTCTCTGCCGCCTGAGATGGCAGAGAGCGAGACGCCGCCACGAGCCCACTCGCCTATCACCATGGAGGACACCGAGGTGTCATCCCAAAGGACCTCTCCTAACCGAGGGGGAGAGCGAGGCCGTCGAGAAGGCGCCCGAGGTTAATACCTTGGTCACCGAAGAGCTATGGGAGGCGACCCCTATGACCACCGACGGCGAGGAGCCCTAACAATACGGGCCCTAGCCGAACACCATTCCGGAGACCAACGCGGCTCCAGGATCGGATAAGCAACCCCCTTCAAAAGAGGGGGGAGGAGCATCAGCTCCATCGGCGGCCTCCACTAATCCGAAGGCGCCTAACGCTCTGGAGGAAGCACTGCGACGTGCTTCCATCGTGGAGGAGCACCGCACCCTGATGGGTGCGGTGATGGAGAAGGTTCAGTCTGCGAATCGGATTGAACGAGGCCTTCACTGGCCTATTGACAAGCTTTGAGGTATGCGACGTAATGCTCTAAAACTTTTCATACAGAAGAATAAACCTGTATATAGACAGTAGCCCCTGAGACTCTATCTGGTTTAGAAAAAACCGGACAGAGTATCCAAATAGTATTCAGGAGGTTGACATGATGTGTTGTTGTTTGAACAGGCTTCCCTATTGGCAGCAACTGCCCAGGCCGCCGAAGTTTCCGAACTAAATCGGAAGCTATAGGTGGCTGATGATGAAATCGACCGCATTAATAAGCGGTTCAACGAGACGCAAGGTATGCGTATGATGTTGAAAAAGGAATTTTTTTTCATATCAGAAGTGATATGTATATTGAGAGGTTAACTCATGGAATGCTTTACAACTGGCGCAGCCGAGGTCGAGACCCTCAAAGGCGCCCTTGCCCAAGCCAAGAAGGAGGCGGAGGCGAATAAGGCAGCCGCTGATAAAGCGGCTGCTAAACTAGCGGCCGAGCAAGTTGCCCGCCGCCAACATGAAGCACTACAAAAAAAAGACACATCCGTGACATTTTGGGCCGAACGAAAAAAAATTCTGTCATACATATGACACTTCTATGACGATAATTGTGACAAAACCCGGTATCATCATAGATGTGGTGGGCTCCTACTTCTATGACAAAAAAACATGACAGAAAATTGGCTTTTCGTCCTGGGTGGGCCGGAGACGCAGCTGCATGACATTCTTTGGGCCGTCCATGACGGAAAAAACCATGGTAGAAGCGAGGGGGAGGAAAATTTTAGGGAGTTCCCGGTTACGGTGGGAGGTCTGGGGCCGAGCGATGCGCGTTTCTCTCGTACACATACGCGCGTGTGTGCGAGGCGTTGGCTCTAACTGAACCCGAGCGAGGCGTTGGGCTCTAACTGAACCCGAGCGATTGCACTGCAGGCTACACGTTACTGAACCCGAGCGATCGATCGATGGCTGTTAACTGAACTCGATCGAGCGATTCCTTCGCTACTGCTGCTAACTGAAGCCGATTGATTGGATGAACAGTGAGCATTGCGGGGGGGTTGGATGAACAGTGAGCGGTGGCGTTGCCTCTGGATGAACAGGACCCCGTGGTGTGGAGGGCTGGATGAATAGTAGACGGTGGAGGGGTGCCCGTGGAGGGGTGGTTGAACAGGACCCCGTGGTGTGGAGGGCTGGATGAACAGTAGACGGTGGAGGGGTGCCCGTGGAGGGGTGGTTGAACAGTAGCCAGTGGAGTAGCGCGCGGTGGAGGCTGGATGAACAGGAGCCCGTGGAGGCTGGAGGAGGTCGACGGTAGCCCGTGGAGGCTGGAGGAGGTCGACGGTGGAGATGAACAGTATCCCGTGGAGTCCCGTTTTGCGGTACGCCACACCCCTCCCGATGAACAGGACCCCTGTTTCGACCGTAGGAGGTCCGTTTCGTCCGTTTTGCGGTACGCCACACCCCTCCCGATCAACAGGACCCCCGTTTCGACCGTAGGAGGTCCGTTTCGTCCGTTTTGCGGTACGCCACACCCCTCCCGATCAACAGGACCCCATTTCGATCGTAGGAGGTCCGTTTCCTCCATTTTGCGGTATGCCACACCCCTCCCGATCAACAGGACCCCGTTCCGAACGTAGGAGGTCCGTTTCCTCTGTTTTGCGGTACGCCAGGCCTCGTTTCCATCGCCTGTTCCGTCCAAGCCCTCCCAATGAACATGACCACGCATTCCGTTTCGACCCAGCCGGTTGGCTCCCACGCATTCCGTTGCCTCCCGATGAACACGGCGCATTCCGTTGCCTCCCCATGAACACGACGCATTCCGTTGGCTCCCCATGAACACGACGCATTCCGTTGCCTCCTCATGAACACGGCGACGACGTTGTTTCTCTGTTCTGACCCAGCCATGTACACGAGTCATGGCCGTACGTATGCGCGAGTAGGCGTTCGAGACCCCGCTCGTATGTACACATACGTGGCCGTATTTTCTTTCTTGCACCCTGGCCGCTGTACGTACGTGTACATGCTACGTGCGCGCCTCTACTACGACACATGCGCGCCTCTACATCCACCAGTATATATGTACGTACACGTTCGCGACCAGAATGACAACGCTACGTACGCTTCGACCAGGTGGGTCCCGACTGTCAGGCACTTCCTTGCGTGCGAAGATGTAGCTGGTGGGTCCCAGCAGTCAGGGGGGAAACGTTTTTTCGCGAAATACGGTGGCCCGTCCGATGGGTCCCCGCTGTCAGGTGGAGGAATAATTATTTTGCACGTAATAAGGAGGCACTTCCTTGCTGCGGCCGTGGACCCAGCTGTCAGCCTCTCTATGTACAGTCCACGTCCGATGGAAGCCGTTCCTTGACCACGTTGACCACGCCGCGCCGAGAGCACCAGGGCGGTGGACGACGGCGAGGCCTAGGAAGGGGACGACGCGGAGCCGGGGAAGACGCGGCAGTGGATGCCCACGCGTAGAGGAGTACGAGGGTTCACTGGTTCACTGCAGTGTGAGGCTGCCATCACCGTAGAATAACAGGGGGTGTGGGTGAGTAGAGGGATGGCCTGGCCAGCGGTGGGAGTAGTAGGGGGTGGTGAGGCCTCCGCCGCATCGCAGCCGGCCACGGGAGGCAGGAGCACGAGGCACGACCGGCGCTGGTTTGGGCGGCTGGAGCAAGAAGACCAGAGGTTGAAGAAGCACTACGGCCGTTGGATGGACATCATACGGTCACTGGAGCTAGAATCGTGCATATTGACTAAGTTGACAAAGCCCTCCGTCCCCGTCAACTTAGTAGGCCCACAAGTCAGCCTGCCACTATACTGGGTCCCAGCTAACAGGGGGAGTATTCATTTTTTTGTGCGTAATAAGGAGGCACTTCCTTGCGTGCGAAGATATAGCTGGTGGGTCCGAGCTGTCAGCGGCGGTAACGTTTTTTCGCGAAATACAGAGGCCCTTTCGGTGGGTCCCTGATGTCAGGTGGGGGAATCATTATTTTGCGCGTAATAAGGAGGCATTTCCTTGCGTGCGGCCGTGGACCCAGCTGTCGGCCTCTCCATGTACAGTCCACTTCAGATGCATGTCGGTCGTTGACCACGTTGACCAGGCCGCGCCGAGAGCACCAGGGCGGTGGACGACGGCGAGGCCTAGGAAGGGAACGACACGGAGGCAGGGAAGACTCGGCAGTTGTTTCCCACGCGGAGGGGAGTACGACTGTATGAGGGTTTACTGGTTCGTCTGCCGTCGCCGGAGAATAACAGCAGGTGTGGGTGAGTAGAGGGATGGCTAGGCCAGCGATGGGAGTACGGTGGGGCGGTGAGGCCTGCGCGGCAGCAGAGCCGGCCGCGGGAAGGAGGGAGCAGGCAGTCCCGCCGGCGCTTGTTTGAGCGGCTGGAGTAGGAAGAGCAGAGATTGAAGAAGCACGACGGCCGTTGGATGGCCATCCAACAGTCACTACTTGTGCGTCAACCTTTTTTAAGGAAAGCCTCAAATCTGTGGGAAACAGTATACAGCCCATCTGCCATTATTTCTAATAATTTACACCCCATTTGCTAATTATTAAGGTTTTTTTTGGAGCCCATATTCTTTTTGTTAGCATTACAGCCCATATTGTGGCCACGGTTAAAAATTATACGAAATTTTGCATATTTCGGTGCGGTCCAAACTGTTTTTAATTCCGAAATTTCGACTCACATTCAAACTGATTTTAACAATAAATGTATATCAATATAAAATCCAACAAATTCTCCACGCATAAAAATTAATGTAATTTAAAATCTTGAAATAAAAAAAAGATATTTGAAACTAATTGCCGGTTTGATGTGTTTTAAAAATGTACATCCATTTCTCATTACTGATGGGCCATTTTCTCGGCCAGCCGAATCAAAGCTCTCCTCGTCTTGAAAGATTTGCAGCTGAACAGGCCTGACAAAGTGACTTACTTGGCAAATCACAAAAAAAACTTGGCTGTGGTCGTGGACCCAGCTGTCAGCCTCTCCACGTACAGTACTCTTCTGATGGAATGTCGTTGACCACGCCGCGCCGAGAGCACCAAGGCGGTGGACGACGGCGAGGCCTAGGAAGGGGATGACGCGGAGCCAGGGAAGACGCGACAGTGGATGCCCACGCGGAGAGGAGTACAAGGGTTCACTGGTTCGGCTGCGGTGTGAGGCTGCCATCGCCGCAGGGCCTGGCTAGCGGTGGGAGTAGTAGGGGGCAATGAGGCCTCAACGGCAGCACAGCTGGCCACTGGAGGCAGGAGCAGGCGGTCTCCCCGGCGCTGGTTTGGGCGGCTGGTGCAAGAAGAGCAGCGGTTGAAGAAGCAGTAGGACCGTTCGATTCAAATCCAACGGTTACTGCTGCTAGAATCGTTTGTTGACTAAGTTGACAAGCCCTGCGTACGCGTAAACTTAGTAGGCCCACAGGTCAGCCTCCCAACCGGTGCGCCCCAGATGTCAGTGGGAGCAATCATTTTTTCGCGTAATAAGGAGGCAGTTGATTACGTGCGGCCAGGCCAGCGGAGGGAGTAGGGTGGGTCGGGGAAGCCTGCGCGGCATCACAGCGGGCCACAAGAGGAGGGAGCAGGCAGTCCCGCGGGCGCTAGTTTAGGCGGCTGGAGCAGGAAGATCAGAGATTGAAGAAGCACGTCGGCCGTTGGATGGACATCCAACAGTCACTGCTGCTAGAATCGTGTGTTCACTGACAAAGCCTTGCGTAAACAAGTCAGCCTCGAAATCTGTGGCGTGTACAGCCCAATTGCTATTTTTTTTTATAATTTTTACTCATTTTCTAATTCATATGGAATTTATTGCAGCCCGTTTTCCATTTTTAGAATTGCTGGCCATTTTTTGGTCAGTACCAGGGTCAAAAAATTAACTAAATATGTGGGAAATTTTGAAAATTCGCAAATTTTTGCTGGGGAACGAAATATTCTTAATCCAAAAATTAATAGCCATACTAAAACAAATTTAAAAATAAATTAGTACTATATCATGTTAAATCCAATGAAATACGTATAAGATATCAGTGAAGAACAAAAACAAAAAAAGAAACTTATATCCCATTTGCTATAAATTTTTTGGAATTTTCAACCCCTTTTGATATTACTTTAGCAGACATTGACCATACTCTTAAGCCAGGCCGGAATGCATCCCTCCTCGTATTGAAAGATTTGCAGCCCAGTAATTCGGAGAAAACAAATAGGCCTAGCTTGGGTATTCTTCAAAAAGAAATACTGGGCTACCTATTTTCCCAAAGAACTCGTGCATGAGCATTTAGCTTTATTTATTTATTTACTTATTTATTTTTAGGGGACCATGAGCATGTACCTGGGCCGCATTCATGTGAGAGCCTCCCTTCCAGTTAATTATGGGCTTCTCTATTGGGCCTTCATCAGTGGGCTGCATGTTATCAACAAGTGGAAAATGTGTTCCGTACGAAAAATAGTATGCGCTACGTACGGTACGGGGCACTAAAGGATCGAACCGTGCAACGACTTCCAAAACATTGTGTTTGTCGTTCTAACAACACATTTATTCAACCAACAGACGAAATATACTACTGATTGTACATTGAAAACAGCAGCAGCAGCAACCAGGGCTGGGGGTGCAACAGAAGCAGTAAGCAGGCCAGAAGAGTGAAGACGCAGCTCTCTCTTCCAAACCAAACATCAGCCATCATTACAAAAGGGCTACCAAAAAAGAACAAGTGTATGCATCAAACTAAATAAAGATCCTACTACACCAAGTGTACGCATCTAACTAACTGGCTCAGTTAGACGTTACTATTTATTAAGCTGTGGAGATTGGCTGACGGCTTGAACCAGATGGGTGCCTGACGGGGGAAACTCCAGCCAGCAGGTCGAAGTCTGATACTTGCGACCCTCTCTCCTACTTTGGGCTGCAGAGCGTGGCGGCACATATCAGGGTATGGTGCATGCAGAGACGCATGGTACGCTGTGTACACACAGTTTTGCCTGATGAACGAAACCGCGCTGCCATCATGATCCTTGCCGTCGGTTATCTCCTGGTTAATCGGATAATTCAGTCCGACAAACAGAGAGCGTGTACCAAGGCTACTTACCAGCCTCCAGTCAAAAATTCCTGAAGGCCCAGAGAAGCTGGGATCCTGCTCAAAGACCTTGCAGTGACTGTGATTGTATTCCGCGAAACAACACGTCCGGTACGTGCGAACGATCATCAATCTTTCGCCGTCGTCTGATCGAGCCAGGAACCACCTGCAACTGCCATGCCGCTTTTCTTTGAAAGGTTCTGGGATTAGGAAGGGTAGGGACACCAGGCGGCCTACAACATCATATCAAGTTGGAGTCAAATAAAAAAGGGCTCTTGATTTAGTCAATCTTAAGAACAGCATGTTATGAGCATGAATATTTTTTCAGCAAATGTTGACAGTAATATAAGCAAGCCATCATGATATCATAGGAAAGTAACATACTGCTGTAACAGCCGTTTGTAGCGATGACTGGAGTAGGCCAGCAATACGTCCAGCCATAGAAGGAGTCGACAGCGTAAATGAAGCCCTTGTGTTCAATGGCATCAGAGAACCATGGAGGATGTATGATCCTGCGATGGACGTGCAGATTTATCCACTTACCGCAGTGACCTGTCAGATAGGCGAGACCGCGGTTGAAGAACGCAATTAGCCTGAAGTCTTTATAATTCGCAGATCTTGTGGGCACTTGGCAGATTACAACCTTGAGCAAATCAAACTTGGTATCATGTTGGCTACTGTAAGATTCCGAGTATTCTGGGCCGCGGTGCCAAAGCAGTGCAGTGTTAATCGAAGGAAGGGGGATCAATCGCCGGGTGTAGACCTCCACGAGCATCCAGCTGCCGCGACCGTCGACGAGCACCATCCAAGACGTGTTCATGCCGACCCAGTACATACCGTTAATGTAGTTGAGGCTGACGGGGATCGGATCGCAGTCAAGGGGGTTGATGCTCGCCACCCTACGATCGTTATGCTGCGTGACACGCCGTTTCTGAAGATCAGGCGGCATCAGCAAGCAAGGAGCTGGCTTAAAAAGCTCCGGCCTGAGGGCTTTGAGTAAACGGTACAGCCCCGACGAGCACGCGGCGAGCGGCATGGTACTGAGATTGTCCACACGCGAAACAATGAGCTTGATTACCTCTGTGGGGAGCGAATTCCGGCCACTCTTTCGGCGGACGCTGCTCGGTTCTGCCATTGTTAGGGTTCGGGGGGGGGGCCTTAGGGATGGAAGATTGGACGAGATTATGTGCGGACAAAGATGGAGAAGCGAATATGTGCTGCGGGAAGTGGACAGGTGATGATGACTACAGCACGCCGCTTGACTTACGAGACACATACCAGCAGCGTAGGGTCATGTCGATGCCAGACAACTTGCTTGAGTGATCACAGTACTGGTACTCCCTACAGTGCTATGCCCTAACTTGCTTGAGTAGAGTAGTAGAGTAGGACTCTGCTCTACTACTAGCACCGGAGGAGTAGTATATTCTAATCTAAAATAGTTACAAACTTCAATGCCCGAGCGTGGAACGACTACGAACCGTGCTCAAAGACCGTGTCTACGTGGTGTTTGGACATGGGCGACAACCTCAACGCCAACGGTGCTGCTCCCGTTGCACCGTATGTGTTTCTGTCCTTCCTGTTCGAAATCGTGGTAGAATTCATGTTTCTACTCTGTATCCTACTACTATGCTAGTCCACATGATTAGTTTCATCTCTGTTATAGCCGTCATGATTTATTTTGTGCTTATTCGGATTAAATCTCGTAGTAACTTGCTCATATATTCAACTGGCGCAACGTCCCCTACAGCCACTCCCGTTTCATGGACGGCCTGGTCGATGCCTCCAAGGAGCCCTTCGTCCACTGCTATGAGTGCCCGATGCCGTTTTGTGGCTCGCCGGCGGACATGGTGCATCACCTCACGGATGCGTGCAGCGGTCACTGCTGGCCCTTGGCGGAGAACATCAAGTACGAGACGTGCTACCCGTTCACCATGCCGGAGTCGCTGGAGGATCACCGCCGCCTGCTAGTCTCGGAGGAGGACGGCAGCGTCTTCCTCTTGATCGTGGGCACCGGCGAGGCCCGCGCAGGCCGCCGCCCCGTCTCTGTAATGTGCGTCAGGGGCGACGCCGCTGACGCTGACACTGACACGAGGCCGATGTACGGGTGCGTGGTCAGTGTTACTACCCCTCCGGGTCGCGTGGGCGGCGACACCGGCCTCATCGAACGGACTTGGACTCTGGGGAGCTGGGACTATCCCGCCAATGTGGACTTGGAAAACCCATGGCATCCTTTACCCGCCGACGCGGTGCACGGGGACTCCAAGGAGGTTCACCTGGACATACGCATTATCAAGTTAAATGTTGATCATTAGTCTTCGCTCAATGTAATCCGCTGTCTAAGCATGTGGAGACTTCCATGCAGGATCTTGCTCTATTGGAGTATCGCGCATGAATAAAAGTGTATCCGTTTATGGTTTAGTCTAGAATCTTCCATGTATGAATTTTTACTACAGTACTGGTGAAAGACTTACGATGAACCATTTCTTACATCTCCTCTGCCCGCTTGCAAGTCATCCTGATTTAATCCCTCCGTCTAGGTGTATAAGGGCATGGTTAATATTACTTAATAGTATAGCCAACTGTTGACTATAAGAAAGTGCCATGTCATCTGTAGCCAACATGTATAACAATCGATACTCAAAAACTAATTCTTAAAGATCATTTCTTGCAAAGCACAATAAGTGTTATTTCTTCACAAGTTTTGGATGCAGGTTGAACAGTTGAACGCTTTTGTTTGCAAAAGATACCTTTTTATCTATTTCACCCGGATGTTTGTGAGCTCTAGAGATGAAATAATATCCGAAGAAACCTATCGATACCCGTTACACATGAGATGACCCCCACATCCTTTGTCAAAATAAACAACTCCCCGATCAATGCATTTCACTCTTCGGTGCAACGCACGGGCACCTTACTACTATAGATTAGTACGACCAAAAATTGAACTAACATTATATATAGTACGATAAATGCTGATGCATGTCACCTAAAATTATATCATTCAAAACTATGTTCAAATACGAATCCAACGATATAGTTTTTGTTGACATGCACTAACATTTTGTCAGTTAAATCTTCAGTCAAATTCAATGGGGGACTAATAAACCACGACCGATGTAGTACAAGTGTAGAGGGCGGCGCTGCACGGGAGTCTCACCTCTCACCCCGCTCGTGGCGCGGCAGTAAAGCCGTCATATCACAAAACCCAACCACTCCCAGTAATAAGTGGCCTGGTAAAATAAACGGACAAGCAACCATCACATCCCTCCGTCTTTTTTGCATTTCATCTCTCTGCATTTACTTTCTCCGGTTCATCTCGCACACTCGATCCCTAGCTACTACTCCTAGGGCCAGTTCTTTTGGCGGCTTCCCCAGCTTTTCCCACAAGACTAGTCACAGTGGAGAGTAACAATAAGGCGCCTCACTCATTTATTTGGGCTTCTAAACTACTACTCCGTCCTGGTTTATTCCTCACCATTGTAATTTGTGCTAAATTTTGACCAAAGATTTAACTGGTTTATTCCTCACCATTGTAATCCCTCCGTCTAGGTGTGTAAGTCATCTTACGAAAACCAAATAATCCCAAAACACTTAGGCGCGGTGCATTAACTTCTACTCCGTACCTCGTTTCTTGTTTCTTGACATATCAACCAATAAGAGATAAAGAGTGTGCATGCTTTTAATGACTTGAGATATCAAACACGACATGCAGTGGTTAGTTCATTGCATGCAATACTATTAATTAGCAAATAAACATTAACGTTTCTCGTTTTCTCCTCCTCCTTGGTCACGGTGCACAGCCTAAGATGACTTACTCACCTAGACGGATGGAGTAGTGCATGTGACATGCACTAACATTTCATTAGTTAAATTTATGATCAAAATTTGACACAGATTACAATGGGGACCAATAAACCAGGACGGAGGTAGTAGTTATGGGATTACTAATCTAGAAGCCTAAAAGAACTGGCCCCTGGTACTCCTACTAGTAGTAGTACTCAAGTTGGAATTCCAATTGCACGGCACAACTTGTTAGGCAAAAAATTCGATACAGGGTGTAGGAAGCGGTTTGGGAATTTGCATGCCTTTCCAACCAGTGAGATACTCCGTACAAAGTACGACAGAGAAATAACCACAGAGAAGGAAGCTAAAAGTAAACAATCAAACGAGCATTTTTGCATTTGTTTTGCATTGAATCGTTTCACAAGCTTGACTAGTGCTGTTTTTCTACTTTTACAAAAACCGCATCGTAATGTTAAAACGTGCATTTGCACGTACATAAGTAATAGTAGTACTCCCTCCGTCTAGGTGTATAAGTCTTCCCTCCTTCTTGGTCACGGTGCACAACCAAAGATGACTTATTGACCTGGACGGAGGGAGTAGCACAGTCTGCAAGCATATATCGAGAGAGACGTGTAGTGCGATAGTATATAGTAAAGTTTGTGCTATATGCACGTACTTGCAAAATGCGTACGAATACACAAGGTTTCCAAACTTTCCCTTTTACATACTTAATTAAGGACGCTAAAAATTCCTGAACGTTCGGGATTTATCATTTGCGTCCCAAAACTAATGAGATCGCCTTACGAAACAAAAATTATACTCCTCCTAAAAGCCACGGCGCTCGCAGGAGCGCTTGCGGCGCGCCACGAGTGCCCTGGTGCGCGGCCGTTTCCCAGCGCGCCGACACAACGCCTCTTCCTCAGCCTCGCAACTCGCGAGGTGCTGATTGGCGGCTTGCCGGCGGGCGAGCGCGATCTCACCGGTGTGGTGATCCGGCGCCAACAGGTACTCCTCCTCGCTGGAAGCGTGCACCCGGTCCACGTACCGCCAAGCGTAGATGAGGCGCTTGGGCCCGACTGCACTCAGGGCGTCGGCACGGGCGTCCTCCGCCACCCTCACGGCCCTCGCACGAGCCTTCTGCCAAAGAGCCAATTGCCTGACTCTCTCGGACGCGACATAGGCCTCCCAGGCAGCTTGTTCCGCGGTGCGCTTCTCTTCCTCGGCCTTCTTCTCCGCCTCTATTTTGGCGCGCTCTGCTGGAGGCAAAGCCTCCCACAAGGCGACATCCATTTCTTTCCAAAGCTCCTCAAGGCTGGGGGGCTCGGCGGGCGGCGCGGCGTTCTCCTCGTAGCGGGGAGCCGACGCGTCCTCCGGCGCGCGTGCTGGCGAGATTGGGAACGCCGACGCGTCCACCTCGACGCGTCGCGGCGAGGAGCGGAACGCCGACGCGTCCTCCTCGACTAGTGGCGGCGAGGAACGGAACGGCGACGCGTCGCGTCGCGGCGAGGAGCGGAACGCCGACGCGTCCTCCTCGACTAGTGGCGGCGAGGAACGGAACGGCGACGCGTCGCGTAGCGGCGAGGAGCGGAACACCGACGCGTCCTCCTCGACTAGTGGCGGCGAGGAACGGAACGGCGACGCGTGACCGTCCGCGCGGTGCAGCGAGGGGCTCCTAGGGCTTGGGAGGGGCGATGCCATGGTGGTCGACGTGAGAGGGAGGGGGAGGAGATAGCGATGAACGTGAACGTGAGGGGGAGGAGATAGCGATGTCGTGGGAGGCGCAGTATTTATAGCGAGCAATGGCACACCTACGTAAGATATGGACTGAGCTGCACTGACTTAACTGCAGGTCCAGTTGCGTCACTGACATGTGGGCCAGACCCCTGTTGGGCCCATATGTCAGTGACCCAATGCACCTGCAGTTAAGTAACAGCTACGTGGGCATATTTGTTGGAGTAAATTACGGGGGAGCGAAGGGGTGGAAATATTGCTGGTCACAACGGATTGGACGAGCGTGGGGGGAGGAGAGTCATGCATGCAGATTTTTTCACACGGGGTGGAGTGGTGGGACCGCCGGAGGGAGAAGGAGAGTTTGGCAGGCATATTGTTTCCACACATGGAGAGGAAAAGATTTGGAGACGAACGGGCTTCCTGCAGGTATGGGGAACGGTGCATAATAAGTCATCTTGCATGCCGGGCTAGGTATAGTCTCAAGTCATTAAAAACATACACGCCCCACACATGTTCATATTTCAAGGTGCACTAAATTATTGCATGCGATGATTAAGGCTGGCCATAATGGTGGTATCTTAGCTGGTATCATGCACACGGGAATAGCAAACATGCTGATGTGGCAAAGAATTAAAGAAGAGAGGGGGGTTAGAGTAACTAGTGTTCATGCATGCATTGGTAAACACATTTTTTTGTGAAGAACGACAGCACTAGTTGAGTACTTTTGCAGACTTCAAAAACTATTCCACCGCCTCTACTATCTTGCTAAGAGTAGGTGAAATTTTTGAATCGAGCCCTTTAAACTAGAAGGGAGGTAGTGGTACTCTAAGGCTGGTCATAGTGGGGAGTAACTTAGACTAGTAACATGCATATGTTACTAGTCTATGTTACTACCTCTATAGTGCATAGTATCATAGATTAGTATCATAGGTGGTCTCATTTATTGCCATGCATGACACATAGTAGCATCACATTCATTATGTTACGGTATCTACCTATGTTACTATAACCATCTCTCTCTTCTTTAATTGCCTACCACATTAGCATGTTTGTGAGTCCTAAGTGCACGATACTACTTATGTTACCCCCACTATGGCCAGCCTAATAGCTAACCTTGTTGTGATGACAAGATAGGACATGGCACGCACCTGGACGGAGGAACTAGTCTGCATTGTGCATTTAAGTTTTGTCTGAAGTCAATGTACCTCTACTTTCCCCAGACTTATAGAAAAATGTGTCAACATTCATAATGTCAAATCAATATTTTTACACTCATTATAAAACGTAGTTCTTATACTCATTATAATCAGTATTGTAGATATTGATATTTTTAGTATAAATTTGGTCATGGGATTTCATTGATGCATGTCAAAGCGTGGAGGAAGCGGAGCTTAGGGCTTGCATTGCCGGTCTCTACATAGGTATTTCTCTTCATAATCCTGTAATTTTAGAGACTGATTGCGCTTTTGTGGTAGCGTCTCTTGCATCGGGGGACTATGACAGGTCTGGTATGCGTGACCTAAAGATGAAAGCGTTGAGCATCTCGAAGTTGATCAACAATCTTCAATTGTCAAAGATTAGTCGTTCGGCCAATAAGGTGGCACACTTAATCGCTAAGTATAGCTTTGACAATAGATTAGATGGTATCACTAGTAGAAAAGGGGGCTTTTGTCCCGGTTGGTAAGGGCCTTTAGTCCCGGTTTTTGAACCGGGACTAAAGGGTCGTTACTAATGCCTCCCCCCTTTAGTCCCGGTTCTTACACGAACCGGGACTAAAGGTCGTCCATGTGGACGCAGCCTGGAGCTCCACCTTTAGTCCCGGTTGGTGTTACCAACCGGGACTAAAGGAAATTTTATGATATTTTTTTTTGAAATTTTTTTTTGCGAATTTTTTTTAAAAAAGAATTGATTTTCAAATTTCTGAATTATTTTAACCTCTAATCTCTAATCACCACCCCTCATCACTGCTCAATTTATCCTCTAATCTCTAATCACCCCTCATCATTCCAAATCATCTAACTTCCCGGACGGTCACCCATCCTCTCACTACTCCAGCCTGAGCACGCTTAACTTCCGGGTTCTATTCTCCCTCGTTTCCAAGTCTGCACTTGTTGTTTTCCTGACAATAGTAAGATGTCAATTCTATTAACCCTCAGGAATTTAGCTTGAGCATGAAGTGACACATTTCACTATTTGAGTTTGAAACTATTGTTTTAAAAACAATAATTATTTAGTAACACTAATATTTCTGGAATAATTAGTTTGACCATTGTTTGACCACTGTTTGACCACAGTTTGACCACAGTTTGACCAGATTTGACCAAAATTCAAAAAAAATGAAATAATTATTTAGTAACACTAATATTCTAGAATAATTAGTTTGACCATTGTTTGACCACAGTTTGACCACAATTTGAAATTTTTTGAATTTTTTTGCCTCTCCAGATCTTAAAAGCCCCGTATCATTTTTTTGTTAGGTTTTTGAGGATTTTGAAAATGTTTAACGGGGTTCCCCCGATTAAATTCGGATGTAACTTTTCGAGTAGATGATTTTTCATATAAAAAACTTTTTTTTTAAGAAATTCCAGAGAGATTTTGCAAATAAAGTCGAAATTCATATTTGTTAATTTTCCCAACAACTAGACCACATATCACATGGGAAACTTATTTTATTTTTATTTTTTTGACATTTCCATCATTTTCTTTTGTTTTTTCTAAAACTGAAAAGGCGGTCCACGGGGGGGGGGGGGGGGGGGGTAGAGTTTGATGGGCCCTTTAGTACCGGTTCGTGCCATGAACCGGTACTAATGCCTCAAAGCCCATTAGTACCGGTTGGTGGCACCAACCGGGACTAAAGGACTAACCTTTAGTCCCGGTTGGTGCCACCAACCGGTACTAATGGGCATCGCACCCTTTAGTCCCGGTTCGTGGCACCAACCGGGACTAATGCCTTAGCCGCACGAACCGGGACCAATGCTCACATTAGTCCCGGTTCGTGACTGAACCGGGACTAATGTGAATATTGCCCTGCGACGAAAGCCCTGTTTTGTACTAGTGTATTCTTGTAAATAACGTACCGCCCTGTGTGGTGAATATTGTATCGAATGAGTGTACTGGTGTGGCTGGTTAATTAATATAAGGTGGTGTTCAAAAAAGTATAAATTTGGTCAAACATTTTGCAAACGGTTGATGGGAGTAAAAAGGACCAGAGGGAGTATCATGCATGCAGAGTAGGCAAAAAAATTGCTTGTCTAAAAAAAGGCAAAAAAAAATGCTCATTTATAGCCGGTCGAAGTCTCAAAGGGCGCGACCGCGCGAGGGAGGCGAAGGTCGTGGGAGGCGCGACCTTTGACGGAATTAAGTGAAGTTACATCCACGCGTCGGCATGGCGTGCGAACAGGCAGAAGCTATACCGTCAGGCCTACGATATGGGTCCAGTAGACATGACATCTAGTGGGTCCCGCATAGTTCTCGAGAACTCTTTGTGGGCTTGCAGCTGTTTATCCACCGGGCAAGCCAGCAACCCCACGCCGTTCGCACGCCCTACTCGTCCCCGTCTTCTACCTTACAACAGTTCGCTCCCAGTCGTCCCGTCCTTTCACATTAGTTCGCTCCCAGTTTTTTTTTGCGGGGTACAACAGTTCAACTTCTCCTAACCCTCCTCCAAAATCCATGGCCTCCCAAATCTCCATGGTCGCCGCTGAGTACCAGGTTAGAGCCATCACCGACGATCAGTTCATCGTCATCTACACACGTGGATCCGAGACGATGAAAGCATGGCTTGCTCGCTTCCTACGCATGTTCAACAGTTCAACGGATGAGTGGGTCGCTGGGCTAGATGTTGAGTACACCACAGTCCTGGGACGAGAGAAGGATCTAAAGGACGAAGAGAGGAAGAAGCCCGCCGTGATCTAGGTTTGCGTACATAACGTTTGCCTTGTCTACCACATATGCCATGCTGACGTTGAGTGCCAGGATTTTAAGAACTTCCTCAAGGACAAAAGTGTGAAATTCCTTACTGTAGGCTTTAAGAACAACACGGATGTCCTACGTCGGATAGGTCTCGTTGTAGGCCAGCCCTTCGATCTCCAGAAGGCAAGCCTGGTGTCCTCCTCTCAACCTTCAATGTTGACCCTGGCAGCAGCCATGATTGATCCTTCGTACGCTAAATTGAAGAAACCTCATCACGAGTTTCATCATGCATGGGAGTCAAAGACATTAGATGAAGATCACATCCTGTACGCAGCAATGGATGCCTACCTTTGTTTAAATATCTACAAGGGTTGGATGAAGAAGCAGAGCCCAGTGTCCGGTTCAAGCAAAGAAGCGTCGGTGAAGAGGAAGAGGAAGAGGGACGAGGACGAAGTCGAGGACGTGGACTCGGACTCCGAGTAGGTGGCAGTGTCGTCGCTCATGCTGGTTCTACTGCAGTGTCAAGGAGACTAGTTGCTTAGATTATTTTCAAGGGTGTATTGTGCTGAGGCCCCAACAGAACTATGTTTATGTTCTTTCTCGTTATTTGAACTCTTTAGTACGTACAGTAGTACTAGTACTATGTCTTACTACTGTTCTTCTTGCAGTTGGTACTACTGCTCGTATCTTCGTGTTCCTACTGTACTTAATACGTTCGTACTAGTAGTATAATTTGGGTCAGTCAATTTGTGAAAGAAGTTCGACGGAGCGAAGAAAGAAGACGGCAGAAGAGGTGGAAGAAGCCCTTCTAGGCATCCATGTTGCATCAAACGGCTCACATGAGTCGACTGACCCAAATTGCTCCTTCAGATTGCAGGATCCATGTGGCATTCAAGGTCTCGAAGGTAGATTCCGTGTCCGCACCAGGTTTGCGGGCTCGACGCGCACGCGACCGGCTTCCGCCGCGATAGCCACCATGCGCGCCTCCTCTGCGCGGGCGGAGACGACAATGACACGCTAGTTCCTCCTCGCCGGCGTGCTGGAGCACGCACTCGTCCTCCTCTTTGTACGCTGCGTGCATAGACGCGGCTCCACCAGCTGCTCGCGTGCTTGGCAGCGCGGCGGCATCGCGAGGAGGGACTGCAGACGACGTGAGCGGCCGAGCCTTCGGCTTCATGGCACAGGGATGGCGGCGACACGGCAGTGATGGGCGAGAAATTGTTGGCCGGAACAGGCGGGCGCCGGCATGCGCAACGGCGGCGGCGGCATATTGATGAGTGCGCGTGTGGGAGCTTACTTTAGTTATATATATAAGGTTGGTCAAACTTAAAAGAAAACCGTACTAGTACACGTAAACATTAGACTTAGGCAGCGCTTTTATTAGTTAGTACCACAGCCACGATACGGAATCCTGCGCAAGCGCGTGAACCGCAGCCGCGCGGTCGATCGAACGGTGCGTCACCGTGTCGCGCTCGAAGGACATCCACCGAACCTTTTTGTGTGTGTGAAAACAATCCTCGAATATTACTCAACTTTTTTTTCCTGTGAAAGTTCTTGACGCTGCAATATTTCCATATATTTGAATTTAGCTCCAGTTCGTGTTTATTTGGATTTGGACGTTTTAGGTGCGCCCTAGTTTTTTTAATACTGATTTTGTGTGTGTGACTGAGAGAGAACGTGTGTATGTTTCCATATGTGTGTTGTGGCGGAAGGGCAATGTGGAGACGGTGTGCGTGTGATACAGACATAGAGAGGTGTGAATGTGCAAATGATCATGCATGAGTGAGACATAGACAGATGCCGATACGTTGTGTATACATGAGAGAACGGTCTTCTAGTTTACTTGTGTGTGTGTGTGAGAGAGAGAGAGAGGGAGAGAGAGAGACAGAGAGAGGAGCATCCGTAACACAACAACCATCTCTCTCGATTCGTCCGTCCCTCGCACGGTCGCATGCAACACATGCATCAACGCGCACATTTTGACACCCTCACCCGGCCCCTGCCCACCTCAAGGCCCGCACAATCTCTTCGTGAATACCCATTTCTCTCCTTAGGTTTGTTTTCTCTCAATATCTAACACACACACACAGAGAGAGAGAGAGAGAGACACACGCAGCACAACACACACACACACACACTCCCCCGAGCACACAATTCATCCCCATCCAAGGTTATACGGCGACCACTCTCGCTTGTGCTTCTTTGCACCCCAACATGCACAACACCTCAATCTTCAAAGAGGGCATCAAGCAGATCGAAGACGGCGACCACACCGCGCTAGAGAATGCGGGGTCATTTGGAAGCAGGGTGATGTGACGACGGCTGACTGACTCCTCCCCCCACCCTCTCTCTCTCTTGCACAAAATTACCAATCCCTCTCTCCCCTGCACAAATTTATCAATTCCTCAACCCACGAGATCCTTCCCCTCTCGTCCATGTTTTTCCAGCTCTCTCATCAAACCTGTTGTCTCTTCTCCTTCCACGTGTACAGAATCCGGATGCACACGCATCTCATATATGTTACATGTCTCCATCTTTCTCACAGACCTAACTTCTTCCTCTCTCTCTATCTCCCTCTTTCTGTTTCGTTAGGTTTGTCTCCTAATCTCTCGTCCACATACATCCAATCTTTCCCGCCCTATCTGCTCCATCTTCAAAAGCTCTCTCTGCACGTTTCATTCACACATTGGGATATGTCAAAATGTTGCTTCTATAATGGCTGATGTAGAGTTATGGTTGTTTTTGTTGCATCCTACAAAGTAATAACTATGAAATGCATTTAGATTCTCATTTGACTGGGATTATGTGAGTTTGAGCATGTTGTGAAGTACTATAGACCTTGTATACATCTTGGGATTCGACAATGATTGTAACTATTGAATTGTATAGACCATTACATTCAAAGTCAATAGCCTAATATATTTATTTCACAATTTCAACAAATGATTAGTTCACTACAAACTAAGAAAACAAATGTGTACTCCCTGTGTTTTTATTTAAGTCCGTGTATTAGCATTGGTCAAAGTCAAGTTTTGTAAACTCTCAGAAAGCTTATAACAAAAAATATTAACATATACAATAACAAATAAATACCATTAGATTCATTATTGAATGTACTTTCACATCATACATATTTGTTATGGTAAATGTTTATATTTTTCTATAAACTTGGTCAAACTTTAGGAAGTTTGACTTCGGTCAAACCTAATATGCAGAGTTTACTACTACTACTCGCTAGTTGCTTAGCTGAATCACTAAACACGCCACACGGGGAGTCCAGTGTCACAAAATTTTGAGGTCGGCGGGAAAATCTCCCGCGACCCTGATTCGAGCAGTGGGAAGTTACCATCATAGCCTTCGGAACAGGCCTACGGATGACGCTTGGTAGGGGCTGTTTTCGTAACTTCAGGTTCACCCTACCCAGCCAACCCACCCCGGCACCCAGAGTAGTACACCTAAATACTCCCCATTTTCTATCCCCACTGCAAAATAGACTTCTCCACGGCACCGCAACCTTCGTGCTCCCCCCTTTACATCGGCGCACTCGTCCACCGCAGCGCATCTGCCTCATCGACGACCTTGTATGCCGCACTGGAGCCGGTCCACCGTCGTCGTCGTACACGGAGCCTCTTCCCCGGCATCGTCTTCCACGGTCTCGGATCTGCTTCCCGGAAGCCGACGCCAAGCGCAGAAGTACCACCGTCGTGGACAATGAACTGAATCCCGTTGCCGACCATGACTCACAGAGGCCGCCGCGACCATCGTTCTCCTCCTCGATTGGTAATGTGTGTATTGAATCACTTAGCAGTACATGTGCAGTTCCAATTTTGTTCATACCTACCCTTCAAATTTCCTGGGTGCTATTGTTCCCGTAAAAGTAATTGGTTATAGCCTCCATTGTCCAACAGAATATCAGCTTGTAATTATGCGTCGCTCCTGTATCGCGCTAGTAGAGAAGAGAGTAGAGATAGCAGAGACGTCGGGAAAGGATCGCGCGCGCGTGAAAAAGCGGCCGGGCGTGCGCTAGTTTTGGCGCGCGGTGTCTGGCACGCTTTATAAAATCCAACGCCCTCCCACCGCTCTGTGCCTTGCCACCGCTCTCTCCCCACTCTGTGCCTCTCCACCGCTCTCTCCCCGCCCTTTTTCACCTCGCCGCCGCCACGCCACCATGCCGCTGAGTCGCCGGGAAACTTGGGGATACCGCGGCATCCGCGCGCGCCCCTCCGGCGGCTTCTCCGCCGAGATCCGGTTCCGCGGGATGCGCCTCGGCCTCGGCAATTTTGACACGGCCAACGAGGCCGCCCGCGTGTACGACGCGGCGGTGTGGCGCCTCCAGTGGCCTCATAGAACAATGAACTTCCCTAACGTGACGACGCGGGAGCGGGCGCAGGAGCTCGCGCCTCTGCCGCGGCTTAGGGCGCTGTGGCGCCAACACTTCCCGCAGGACATCATCAATGAGCGCGAGTTCTACGCGCAAAGGAGGGCGGAGAGGGATAAGAGGAGGGCGGAGCGAGCCGCCTATCGCGAGGACAAGCGTAGGCGAAAAGCGGACGCTCAATTCAACATGAGGCTAGGAGCAGTGTCGCCCTGGGAATCCAACGACGATCGGTATCTTCACGCCTACAGTCAGACGTCGGAGGAGGACATCACCAAGGAGCAGTCGGACAACGAGGAGTAGTTGAATTATCTTTTTTTATCTATCTATGCTGAGAACTATCCTCTACTCTCTAGTATCTACTTCTCGATCTCAGCACTGTAAACGCTTTTTTAAAGCGTCGCGCGTTGCGATTCTATTGGAGATGCTCTAACATGGCAGACGAGTGCTTTAATTGCGCGAGTATGACTAGTAGTATATTTTTCTTGCCATGTTGAGATTTTAAAACCACGAGTGCGAACATGCAGAGGAGCAATGAATTCCAAACACGGGATATTCGGGACATCTTCAAGGAGCGTGGCAAGTTAAAGAGGAGCTGCACCGAACCTATAAAATGAGCTTTGGTAAGTAACACCCTTTCAATTACTTTCGTGTAGCCTCGTGTTCTTCGATGTGTATATGTTGTAGTTTCTGTTTCTCTTAAGCGTGGTGTTCTTCGATGTGTAATAAGAAGAGTCTTAATCATCCTAATGCTTTCGTTTTTAGCTTGATATAGGAAGTGGGTGTTCTCACCTTGTAGTCTGTTTTTATTTATTTTTTCCTTTTGAATTCACTTCTCCGAGTTCTGTTTATCTGCTTCTACTAAATGGATCTAGGTTGCTCTGAGTATTGATCTAAAAAAGAAGTAACTTCATGTCAGGATGCAGTTCCTGCGAGGAGGGAAGTATGGTCAACCTCGAGATCATGTTTCCAAAATGAGGCTGGATTACACACAAGGTGCCAGTTCCCTAATGATGCTGGATTAGACACAAGGTGCAAATTCCCAGATGATGCTGGATTACACACAAGCCAGGTGGAGTCGTCAGCTGTTCGTGTCCTCGTGGCATTAGTAAAGGCTGAAAGAAAGCGTGCAGCAGCCCTTGAGAATGTAGCTGAGTTCCTGAAGAAGCGAAAAGAGCAATCAGATGCTCTCTTCACCCAAGCCAAAGAAGAGATGGAAGAAGCCAGAAATAAGCTAGCAGAGGCAGAGCAGGCTAGGCGTCTCCTGATGTCTAAAACTGTTGTCAATACAAAATTTCCTTCATAATAGCTAGGTTCAAATGTTTATCCAGTCAGCATGCCTGTTGTGATGTCCGTGCATCTACTGATGTGGCACAAAATGTTTTTTTTGGGTCATGTAAGAACAGCAATTACTTTCCAAACAATAACAGACGAAGCATTGGACATGGTATAGTTCACGCGCAAGCCCGACATTCCAAGTTCAACTTCCACATCAAACTCATGTTCACACATATCTGCACATTCATACATAATGTCCACAACCATGATTCACTTCAAAGACAAAAAAATGTGAGGAGATTTATAAATAAAGAAAATCCTCTACTAGTTCCTGCTACCAGTGCGAGCACAACAAGTCAAGACCAAGCGTAAATTAATTATATTTTAGTCATTTTTTGTGTTCTAAAATGCCTGCCGGCTCGCGGAAGGACGTGTTGCCGGCACACGCGCGGATTCAATGAAGGCAGGCGGGGCAGTCTTAAGCTGGTTGCACGCGGCGAGGAGGCGTGCTCAGCCGGGCCTGCAGCGAGTGCGGCCCTCTTGGCTGGCGCGCCGGTTCAATGCCTGCGCTATGAGAGGTCGCGTCCGTGTCAGAGCAATCACTCCCTCCAGTCCTTTTTTGTTTGGGTATAACAAAATCTCGTTTTCCATTCACATTTTACAAGTAAAATTCGTGGACAAACTTTGACCCAAAGTACGATGGGGACTAGTAAACCAGAATGGAGGTAGTAGTTTTTTTAATCAAAGAAGGGTTTCCCCTTCCGATTTTCATTACTGAAAACTAGCATCTAAATCTAAACCATAGTATTTGCCCTAGAACTAGCAGGTTTAACATCTCGCAACATAAACCCATACAACCTCCATCGCAAAAAAAAAACCATACAACCATACGCCAAGGAGGTACGTAGTACTATGAATTCCATTTTCGCTCCATACCAATCGTTCTAAAAACTACTTACTACTTATAACGCGCCATTGAAAATCGGAACTCTTAACCCCGCTAAAAAACGATATTTTAAACGTGGCTACTCGATCTGTGGCAACTGGCGAGCCACCGCGCTCCAAGTCGTTCACCTGTGGTCCCGACCATCAACTCCTACGGATCAAATTATCACGCGAGCTGACTATTCCTACAAAGGTGCTCCACCACATACACGGTACCCGCGAATGCAGCAATCGTGCACCTAGGGTTTTAGGGTTTATTTGTTAACGTCGCCTTTACGTAACACTCATGTGTGCGAGACAGCGAGAGGCCGACTGCGTGTGTGTGCCTCTTCTCTTCGTATATGTACTCCACCGTTTGTCTGGTGTCCAAAAAATTATAATAACTACTAGCAATGTGCCAATGCGTTGCCACACGATCAAAGTAGATTAATACATATTCACCGATTTGATAGAAAAAAAGTCTAGTTTTGAAATACGTATATCACTAAAAATATGTTATGTTTCACTCAAAATATATTCCTTTGGCGGTTTTGATGAGATAAGGGAGGAATGTTGTTGGTTTAAAGATTCGAGAAGTGGTATATGTCTAATTTCTACTCTTACTAGCAAGATGCCCGTGCGTTGCACGGAACATCAAGATCTTGTGGGAGAAAAGGATGAACGAGGGAAGGCCTTATCTGCAAATGTGGTGAAGAGTACGGGTAAATTGCCATATTTTCCTTCCTATCCGTCAGATATAAATCGGACAACCTACATTGCAGGATGGCAGGCCCACCATCATCACCAACTCTATTTTTTATCCCTACTCTTATAAAAAGCATTGTCGGTGATGATCGTGTGCCTGCCATCCTGCAATATAGGTCGTCTGATCTATATCTGACGGATAGGAAGGAAACTACGGCAATTTTGCAAAAAGATACCCACACCCCTCCCCACATTTGCAAATAAGGCCTTCCCTCGTTCATCCTTTTCCCCCACAAGATAAACTACTCATACAAATACATCTTGATGTTCCGTGCAACGCATGGGCATCTTGCTAGTTGTTGCAAAAATCCCATGTGTGTGAGAGAGAGAGGGAGAGTGGAGGAGGACGGAGTGCATGTGTGACAAAGACACAAGGAGTGTGTGTGCGATAGGTATCAGCTTAAAATGAAGCGATAGTGTGTGTGTGCATGATCGAGAGGGCGTGTCTCAAGAAGGGAAGAAAAATCTACATAGATACAAGGAGCGGGAGAGAGACATGTATGCGATGGTGGAAGCACGAGTGTGCGGGTGTATAAACCTATCTAGAGGCTAGCTAGTCGATAAATGTTTGTGAGAGAAATACGAGTCGGGGTGCGAAAGCGAGAGTTTTGTGTGTGAGAGAGAGAGACGGTAGTCGGGAAGGGGAGTGGAAGCAGGAGTTGTGTGTGTGTGTCTGTGAGATAGAGAGAGGAGACGGTAGTCGGGGTTGTCTGATTGGTAAACAAATGAATAATGTCAGTCTGGGATGGAGATGAAAAGGAGACCGCAACAAATGTTGTGTCTACAGGAGAGAGAGAGAGTAATTTTAGTGGTATAAGTCATATGTAGAGACATATAGGGTGTGTGAGAGAATCCCATAGAGAGAAAGACAAAGTGAAAGACGAGTGGAGACTGTGTGTGTGGCGGTGAAAAAGAAAGCTTAGGTACCGAGTGATACCAGAGAACAATAGAGACGTGAGAGAAAATGAAAACCATGTTTGTGAGGATAGGAGAAACATGAAGGGAGCGTGCGGGTGAGCTGGAGAAAAGAGAGTGATAGCTACCTGAAGGAGCATGCATGCGAGAGAGATGGGCGTGAAAGGAGTGAACAAAAAAGGGATTCAAATATTTGAATTCGAGAGGATGATACATGTAATCCATACTCGAACCAAAATTGATCTATCAAACATGCATACTCATATGAATTCACGCACATCTATGTTATTTAATATGTAGATATTACTGATCCATACATTTTAGTAGAACATAATTTGGTTAAAAAAAATCGAATTCAACCTTAAGATTTCGAGATCGATGTATTTGTAAATCATATTATACATATAAAGGAGCAGAATTCTTTGTTGTGCTTTTGAAAGTATATATAAAAAATGATGTATATAGAATGTAATTCCAATTGAAAATGGATCCTGCCCGGAAAAAAATAGAATACAAACGGGATTCGAATTGAGTTGGCACGGTAAACGTGCACTCTGCAAAATTTGAACGAAGCGGGGAAAGTCGCAGTAACCGCCCGAAACCAAAATCTGCGAGATGGAAATCACTACTGCCTATCCCTGCCACGCAAATCCTATCTGCTGGATTTCTATAGGTTTTGATAGGGGTAGGTTTGTAATTTCACCCAAACGTGACGTAACCGCCTCTCACCTGGATTCATACACGATGGGCGCCAAAACATAGTGTGTCCTTGGCCGAAATCGACTCCCTCCCCGATTCATATTCATACACGGTGGGCGCCAAAAACAAACTCTCGTCGGCAAATATTCGGTGTATGCGAGATTACCGTCCTATCCCCAACCGACTAATGTTGCTGTGATGTAGTAGAAATTTGAAACGGGGGCTAAGTTTGTAAATTTCCTCGCATTTGAGATAAGCGCACCCTGAATACATGGTTCCCCCCTTGCTCTCTACCTCCCTTTTCCCCATTCGTACTCCGTGGGCGCCAAAACACCCTCTCCATCCCACCCTCCTCCGTCCGCCGCCGTCCGCCACCCCATCCACCACCGTCCTCCTCCACCATGCCGGAGCTGATACCCCGACGCCGCCGTCCATTACAAGAGATCGACCTCTCTCATCCACGGCTTCGGACCGGGATCCTTGCATCCCGTCCTCTCGCTTCATCCCCGCCGTCGTCCACCTTGCCGGCGCCGCTCCTACGACCGTCTCGTCCACCGCGCCCCGCCGCGACTGTCTACCCTCCTAGATCTGCTTCCATGCCGCCGACAGCCATCGCTACCGCAGCACCGTCAAATTCTCAGCAGATGCGTACACGGCGCCGCACCAGAGGCGGTACTCTTTCGTATCTGCTCAACTTATTTATCACAGCAAGAAAATAGATCGCCACTGCTTTACTCTAATTTCTTGTCTTGGTTGCGAAGTTGCCTTTGTCCGGTTTGCACCTTCAGATCCGCCATGGCACGCTCAACACTATACTCCCAATGCTTATGGTTTTCCCCTTTTATATTCCACACTAGTTAAATCACAGTAGACTAAATTTCAAAATTGGGTCAGTCGATTTTTCAGAGCTCGCCGGAGTTCGCCGGTGCGATCGAAGGGGCTCGGGTGGTTGTGGGGCCTCGCCGAATGAAGAAAACTCGACGCGGGTCGGGGTTGGGGCGGGGGTGGGGGTGGGGGTGGTGGAGGAACACAGGCGGTGGGGGCCGGCGGCCCGTGCGGTGTTCTGTATGGGAAGAATCAGAGACGAGGAAGAAGAAGGGTTAGGAGACGTAGGATCTTCATCCAACCGCCTGAAATGGTCGAGAGACAGATGGGAGTTGCATTCTTAATGCGCTCTGGTTCATCATGTGTGGGCACTGCGCAACCAACATTTTATTATCCAAAATCTGCTTGCTCTTCTTTACCATGTTCCTCTTCCATTCTTCTTTAATATGTACTTTCTCCGTTCCTAAATACAAGTCTTTGTATAGATTCCACCATGGACTACATATGGAGCAAAATGAGTGAATCTACACTCTAAAATGTATCTGGATACATCTGTATGTGATCCATAGTGGAAATCTCTACCAAGACTTATATTTTGGAACGGAGGGAGTATGATAGTAGTACAGTATGTTCCTTGTACTGAAGATGAGCAGGGACATTTGCAGTGTAGAGGTCTATATGGTCGGTTGTGATGGACACTTTGAGCC
Source organism: Triticum aestivum (assembly GCF_018294505.1). Classification (NCBI taxonomy): domain Eukaryota; kingdom Viridiplantae; phylum Streptophyta; class Magnoliopsida; order Poales; family Poaceae; genus Triticum; species Triticum aestivum. Next base: position 483,041,378 of record NC_057802.1, on the reverse strand, counting down.
TCTTTGATTCGTAGGATCTTGTAAACATAGGAATAGGATTTGTAGTGGCCTGCCCACTTGAATCCTATAAGAATAGCAAGGAAATGCGGGGAGCTGTGTTGCCTTTGAGAGTTACACTGATATTAACAGTACTGCACCTTCACTTGAAGAGAGCTGGTATCCGAAGCCTTTCTAGCCGTACCGGCAATACTAGCACATATATTCCAGCAAGTTCCACTTTGCTGATTTTACTATGATGCTTAAGGTTTCCCCGTTATATCTACACTATGATCTGTGTAGCTGCTTTGTGTCGCACTAGCAGCAGTCCACTCTTGAAGCTAAACACTGCAATGACTTACAAAATTGGCACCAAGGCATTGAGTGCCATTCTAGATGCAATGAAACTCATACGCTCCCCACCTGTTGATTCTTGTTCAGAATATGATCCTAATGACTATTCTAACCTCTAGGAGTCAAAGGCAGATGGCATGTCCTGTTCACCCATCAAGGTGCCTGTTCTAATTTGGAAATGTTTTATTGATTGCGGGTATCTTGCATATGTTGTCTTGCATTTCTTCTACTTTGTTGCACCGCCATCTGCTTAGTTTACTCATCATATATGTCGAGATGCCATGCCCATCCATTATCAATACATATTCCATCTGTCATCATACCATGTTTTTCCACTCAAATGTTGTTCTTGTGCATCAGACATCAAAAAGGAAGAGGGTGATTGCCGAACCTGAAGGAGCACCAACAAAGTCCTTGAAAAACATGGTGGTGCCGGAGAAATCAGACAGCACCCCACTTATATTGGCTGTACAACCAGTGACACAAAACGTAGGACCGACTCCAGGAGACTGTACCCATACTTCACTGGCCACACCACTAGCCCCACCACACAGGACCTGCACTCCAGCAAAAGGTATACCGATTTCATTTGCCATAGCACCAGCTGTACCACAGAAAAATCCCACTCCAGCAAAAAGTACAGCAAGTCCACCGGCCGAAGACCTATCCCAACTGCAGAGACGGCCAATTCCTGTAGATTGGAACCCCATTCCATTTATTCCCAGTTTAAAAGACAATGCTTTCAATGTTGTTAGGGACTACGTGCATAGATTCCCATCATGGGAAGATTATTGTGAAGACAAACACCATTTTCACATCTTCCTGTCCAACTTACGTGTAAGTGCTATTATTCATGGTTATTATTTTCCTGTTTTCTGCTGATTGAACACATCAATGATTTACATTACATTGTTGTAACTAGGCGAGGGTCAATCTGGATAGTCATGACGAGCAAAGCTTGCTTGTGCTTTTCAAGGAAGCATTGCAGCAGTATCGGTGTTACCTGAGGAAATCACACTTTGATGGCAAGTCTATAAGCGAATTTCCGGTGAAGTCTCCTGTGCTAAATTTAGAAGACATTGAATGGAAAAACCTTGTTATGCACTGGTCTCGTTCCCAGGATGAGGTACTGTCTATGAAATCACATGACAATTTGAACTTCTACTTTTCCGCATGTGCCTTACGGAACTTTTTTGCAGGAAATCTGCTCGAAGAAGAATTCCGGTTTGACAAGAACGACAGGATATCGCAAATATGCTGCCCACTGCTTTGCTCTTGTTAGTACCTGTTGTCCTGTATCACTGTACTTGCATACATACCTGGTTCATTATGTGACAGCAGTATGCATGATAGCTTGCTTATCAATTGTTCGCTCCAAATTATCTGATCTGTATGAATGGTTACATTAGTGTAGAATATATCCAATGCCAATGTTTTTTTAGCTCTGCATTGTTCTTGTAAGTACATGCTGTCCTTTATCAGTGTACTTATAATGACAGGTAGTTGTTCATGTACCATCACTCTGCAGCTTATTTTCCTTTGCCCTCCATTTTCTACACATCAGATCTATATTTACTCTTACCATAAGGTTGGTACTGAAGAAGTTTAGCTGTGCATTGCTCTTGGCTGTACCTTTTGCCTGTATCGCTACACTTACATTTATAGCTGCTTGGTTATGTAGCATCACTCTTCATCTTATCTTAAATATTCTCCATTTTTCGTATATTATCACATCTATATTTACTCTTAACAAAATGTAGAATAAAGGCAATGCTTTTGAAGAAGATTATGTGGTAAACTTCTTGAATTGCCCCCCCCCCATCAGCATGGACAAGGCCTTTATAGAGCATGTCTTCACCAATAATGTAAGTTTGTCCATCTCAAGCCTTCAAACTTTGTTGTATATATTTGGTTAGGCATGATTGCAACAGCTGTTTATTTTTGGTGTTTGCATCAAATTGCTTGTTTAAAGTTTATTATGGAGTAGTTCATAAACAAAAGTTTGTCCTTTCTCAATTTAAGTTTTCAGTTGTACAACCAAGTTCCTTCTTCATACCATGTAAATTAAACTATACAGAGCAAGTGATCTTCTTTTGCACTGCATGTATGCTTCTGTTCTTCATCCGTAATCCAGTGGTGTGGTGAACCTACCCACTACAGCACAATGTCATATTCTGCAATGTCTTAACTATGAACAATGTCATATCATTCTACTATTATTTAAACCGTCTCTTTATTTGCCAATCTGAAATGGTATAAATTGACAGCACACTAACCATTGATACTTATGAGTTCTTGATCTGTAATCCAGTGGTGTCGTGAAGCTGCCAACTCCTTCACAATGTCATTTCCTGCCATGTCTTGACCTGAACAATACCATATTGTGTTAATGCAATTTTAAACTGTGTCACTTTATTCGTCAGTAAGAAATGTGATGAATTGTCAGCACTGATACTTTTATGTGCAAAACCTGTCATATGTCTGCTTGTTTATCTTTCAGAGTGAGGAAGATATAAGTGTTGAACAAGTGCAGTCTCATCATCTTGCTCAGCTGCTTGCGCTGCAGCTCCCCAGCAGGGCTAACCTTTCTTGAACTCTATTGAAGCGCTGTCGGTTTTGTATATTATTTTGTCGGCGTGTTTATTTGCACTGGTGGCGATCTTTGATGCCCAGTGTATGTAATCTGCTGTCTGCTTGTGCTTTATTATCATAGTGGCGAACTTTGATGCCCAGTGGATGTAATATGCCGTAATTTCTTTATTGTATAGTCTAGGTTTTTTCTTATTCACGAAGCTGCAGTTATTTTACTGTATATATATATATATATATATCCTATCTTCGCAGTAAACCGGCCAAACCGTAAAATTACGGTACATAATCGGGCCGTCATGCAATCACGATGTAGGTTGGGCCTGAAACGTGCCGAACAGCTCACGGGCCGGCAGCAGCCCGAAATGAACCCCGGCCCATGATTGTGCGAATCAAATCACGGGCTTTTAACAGGCCCAAATTGTCTCGGTCCGTGTTTGGCCCAATCAGATATCGGCTACGAGCAGGCCGGATGCAAACCGGGCCGTAGTTAGGCCCAACTATATGACGGGCTTTTAACAGGCCAAAATTAATATAGGGCCGAAATGTTAAATGGGCCCTTAACAGGCCAAAACTAATATCAGGCCGAATTACTAAGTGGGCCTTTAGCAAGTGGGCCCAAAAGCATAGTGTCCCGTTGACGGGCCGAATCTGATATGGGCCATAATTGAGCCCAAAGCCTCTTAAAGGGCCGGACCTGATCTGGGCCGTAATTTGGCCCAGAACGTGGTAGGCTTTTAACGGGCCGGATCTCATATGGGCCACTATTAGGCCCGGAGCGTGGCAGGCCATTAATGGACCGGATCAAATATGGGCCGGCATTTGGCCCAAAACATGGCAGCCAGTTAATGGGCCGGCCTACTAGGGTCCTCAAAATCATGTGGGCCTACAGCTGGGCCGGCCCATTAATGTCGGCGAAATCTCATGGGCCTTTAGCTGGGCCGGCCCATTATGATCCGCAAGAATCTTGTGGGCCTTTACCTGGGACGGCCCATTATGGCACACAAAAATCTTGTGGGCCTTTACCTGGGCCGGCCCATTATGGCCCGTAAAATCTTGTGGGCCTTTAGCTGGGCCAGCCCATTATGGTCCGCAAAATCTCGTGGGCCTTTAGCTGGGCAGGCCCATTATGGTCCGCAAAATCTTGTGGGCCTTCAGTTGGGCCGGCCCATTTAAACTTGATGGGCCGGTCCACGTGTCAACATATCATAGGCGCGTCTCGCACTACTAGAAAAAGCCCTATTAGTGGCGCACCTGTTTTCGTTAGTAATGCCATTCAGGATGCATAGTTCCCTGTCAGAAGAACTTAATTATTCAGTAAACACAGTCCTAAGCTTTTTACATGAGACAAAACATAAGGTACATGCTTGACGTAAGCTACGGCCACGCTAATCCTGCTAACAACACACATGCAACTAGCTAATCAAGATTACTACTAACATAATTCACCGAAAAGAGTAACAGGTGATGCATCAAAAGGAATCTGGCCAGATCCGATCACATTAGGCGAGCCTAGGTGTGTGGATCCAAAACAAAGTGTGCAGATCTTTGATAAATGAAAGTTAAGGTTAATAATCTAAACTTTAATATTCTGAACTTTGTTACAGTTTAGCCCAAGGAGACATGCTCTATTCCTAAGAAATTAACTATTTAGTGAAATAAACGTTGTGATTGATGTGACGATGAAGGAGTTTAAGTTCTGTACCTCATGCATTGCGCCACCATCCAGTGCGGCTCGCTGTGCCGTAGGGTCCTCATCTCGACAGTGTGTGCGTTTTGAAATGAGAATGTGATCTATTCTAGAACCATAACTGAATTCTTCAGCTCCAACGGTTTGATTAAAGCAAGTATAAGCTCCCTCCCTGCACAAAACAAATGAAGGAAGCATACGGTACATCGTTAAAATGTGATTATCATGAAGTACACTATAGTTGTAATAATCCTATATAACTATAAAGTCAATCCCCACTGAACATTTTTCCTGCCCTCACAGCCTACCACATCAGCAAATTACTAACTTCTTTTAGTTGTTCAAAGATGGAAACCAGCACTGATACGTGCAAAGTTCTGAGGACATTGTTTAACCAATAGTAAAATATGTACTTACATTGTTGGTTCTGAGGACATGGAGTAATAAGCTATAACAAAGTTGCAAAATTATGAGAAGAATAAGAGTAGCAAGTAAAAAACAGGAGCCGCGATACCTTTCAGGGTATTTTGATCTGAAAGCATCCAATAAGGGACCTCCATGTTCTCTCAACATGTATCTCAGCCACTCACGAAACCTTGAATCAGAAGTAAAATTCAGTAAAACACCTACACATGTTCTACTGCAACTAGGACATCCTAAGCACTACATAGATTCCTATATACCTAAGCAACTACTAAATCGATCTAAACATCTAAAAATTCAGAGCTTGAACCCTAGGCTAGTGACAGTTCAGTACAGAATGCAGAAGCAGAGCAGAGAGAGAAGAAGGAGGATTACCTAGAGATCTCGATGCAGAAGGAGCGTCGATGCAGTGAAGAGGCGAGGCAGTGAAGGCGTAGCACCATAGTACCATCCATGGCGGAACCCTCTGCTGCACCAGCAGATGACACCAGCCACGGTGGGCACCACAGCGCCGAACGGCGGCACCAGAGACGCCAGCACCACCAGTGTATACAAAAAAATGTTAGGGCTTGAGCAGCATGTCGGAGAGGTAACTGAAGATAAAATGGAGCTTATGGAAACAATATTCAGAGAGTAGGAGAATAGATCCTAAATTAAAAGGATCCACTAACAGCATATTATTTTTCGCAGATTAGCATGTAAAATTTTTTTGGCAGAACACAGAATGCACATCTGAATCAATCAAGACGGTCAGATCAAAGATTAATTATGATTGTGAAATTCCAAACAATATTAAGTCAATCACGGGCATCATTTAGCAAACAACTACGTAATGAAGCTTAGCAGAAAATAAGAAATGGGAACCAATTATTATGCTCCCTTGAGGCAGTCGATATACAATATATCAGTAGAAGTGTAGAACTACAAGCTTCAGGTTCAATATTATGCAAGGAAGTGCTTTAAAGTGTTACAGAAGAAAAATAATTGCTTTAGCATTAGCTTTATGGAAGCAAACAAATATCATCCCAGGTAGTAATTTCTTTAGCTAGTCAATCACAATCTCATCAGAAAATCGATTAGGAAAGTGCATGCACTGGGACTGTTGCATCTATAGAGCTGATTTCCATCGATGCACAGCAAAACGTGACAAGAAACTGCATTTCTTCTCCCCTAAAAAAATCCTGCAGCTACAAATCAATGCAGCAGATCGACGAATTCGTCTCACCTACGTCGTGCTACCACTGCATCCCGCGGGGGGAGAAGAGGATTGGGGGCTGCCTGTTGGGGTACGACTCATACCTTGACCAGAAGCTACGGTGGTCGACATCACGGCGCCGGTGACGCCGCTGGACGCCTCCACCAGCACGGACACGGCATCCAGATGCGAGGTCCCGGCTGGCCTAGGGTTTCGTGGCGGAACGCTTGAGGCTCGATTGGAGGCGTGTCCACGAGGGAATCTGCAGGGGGGCGGCGTCAGAGCTTCCCCAGACGATGGCGAGGTTCGGGAGGGATGGTAGGCAGCGGGGCGGAGGTGGGGCGAGGCTGGGTCTCGCGCGAGCTCGGGGACAAAGGGGGATTTGGGAGAGGACTGGGAGGCGGATGGGGTAGGAGAGGTCTAGGGCCGGCAGCGGAAGGAGTGCTGCGGTGGCCGGCCGGCGGCTGTTGGTGGAAGTGAGGAATCGTGAGATGGAGCTCGAGCTATGCGGTGGATAGGTGAGAGGAGAAAAGAAAAGAAAAAGGCGGGCCGGTCGGTGCAGCACATAGCAATGGTGCACCAGGGGCTGGTGCGCCATTGCTAGTCAAAAATGCCCACCTCCCCTGGCTTACCAATGGCGCCAGGTGCGCCATTGCTACCTAAAATAGCAATGGCGCACCTGGCAAAGGTGCGCCACTGGTAAGCCTGGGGAAGGGGGTGGACCCGGGGAAAAAATAGCAATGGCGCATTGGACTAAAGGTGCGCCACTACTAAAAAATAACAATGGCGCACCTTCTTCTGGTGCGCCACTGCTATATAGCAGTGGCGCACCACCACCATGGTGCGCCACTAATAGGGATATTGTCTATAGCCATTTTTCTAGTAGTGTCGCCCATTGGATGAGTGACACCTGTGCCAACGCGGTCCTGACACGTGTCTCCTCCAGCCAATGATGATTTTACACGTGGAAAATCCCCATTGGTCGGGGCTGTTAACGGGTTATCGGATCCAAAACCCGACCCGATAGCTTAACGGCGTTCCGTTACGGTGGATGCCACGTGTCGGTCACCCTTGATGAAAGCACTTCTGTGACGCGCGATTTATCGTCATGGAAGTGGACACTTCCGTGATGATAATTTTGGTAATGTCATGGAACACTTCTACGACAGCACAGGTATGACTATCTTGATTCTGTCATAAATTTGTCATGCATGTACATGCATGACAAAAAATGCGACCTACTGTGACAAACACGTATCATCACGGAAGTGTATTTTTTTTGTAGTGAAGCTTGTTGTGAAACGTAACATGCAATTTCAAAAAAATTCCTACACTCACACAAGATCTATCTAGGAGATGCATAGCAACGAGAGGGGGGGAGTGTGTCCACGTACCCTTGTAGAATGAAAGCGGAAGTGTTTGACAACGCGGTTGATGTAGTCGAACTTCTTCTCAATCTGACTAATCAAGCACCGAACGTACGACACCTCCGAGTTCTGCACACGTTCAGCTCGATGACGTCCCTCGGACTCTTGATCCAGCAAAGTGTCGAGGGAGAGCTCCGTTAGCATAGGGCGTGGTGACGGTGATGGTGAAGTGATGCGTGCACGACTTCGCCTAAGCACTACGTGAATATGAACGGAGGCGTAAACTATGGAGGGCGGCGCCGCACACGGCTAACAATGTTTGTTGTGTGTTCTAGCGGTGCCCCCCACTTATATATCGGTGGGATAGGGAGGGGAGCAGCAAGGGGCGCCCCAAGTAGGAGTAATCCTACTTGGGCGCCTCCCACAAGTCGGCCTCCCCCTTCCATAAGTGTCGGAGGGGGAAGGAAAGAGAGGGGGAGAGAAGGGAAGGGGGAGGCCGAATCCTCCCCTCTCCTTTCTCCCTTCCCCTCCTTCCTTTTCCTCCTATTCGTCCTATATGGGGGCACACCAGCCCACTATGGGCTGGTTGTCTCGCCCTTGTCCCAATAAGGCCCATATCTTTGTCGGGGTGGGGGTGCCCGGAACCCCTTCCGGTGACCCGATACGTACCCGGTACCCCCAGAACACTTCCGGTGTGCGAATACTATCGTCCTATATATAAATCTTTACCTCTCGACCATTTCGAGACTCCTCGTCATGTCTGTGATCTCATCCGGGACTCCGAACAACATTCGGTCACCAAATCGCATAACTCATATAATACAAAATCGTCATCGAACGTTAAGCGTGCGGACCCTATGGGTTCGAGAACTATGTAGACATGATCGAGACACCTCTCCGGTCAATAACCAATAGCGAAACCTGGATGCTCATATTTTTCCCACATATTCTATGAAGATCGTTATCGGTCGTACCGTAATGACAACATACATTATTCCCTTTGCCATTGGTATGTTACTTGTCCGAGATTCGATCGTCGATATCTTCAAACCTAATTCAATCTCGTTATCGGCAAGTCTCTTTACTCGTTCTGTAATACATCATCCCGTAACTAACTAATTAATCACACTGCTTGCAAGGCTTCTTATGATGTGTATTAGCGAGAGGGCCCAGAGATACCTCTCCGATACTCGGAGTGACAAATCCTAATCTCGATCTATGCCAACCCAACAAACACCTTTCGGAGATACCTGTTGAGCATCTTTATAATCACCCAGTTACGTTGTGACGTTTGATAGCACACAAGGTATTCCTCCGGTATTTGGGAGTTGCATAATCTCATAGTCAAAGTAATATGTATATGACATGAAGAAAGCTATAGAAATAAAACTGAACGGTCAATATGCTAAGCTAACGGATGGGTCATGTCCATCACATCATTCTCCTAATGATGTGATCCCGTTCATCAAATGACAACACACTACTGCAGGTTGCAGCTAACGCGACACTACAATCAGAGACCCTTCGACGAAACTGTGTGCGATGCATTAATCGCAAACGGTGGTGTAAAAACCCATCAAAAAAGGTGCAAAACAATTGCGATGGAGGATGCATCAAACATGGTTCAGATTATAGTTGTGTGTGCGATGCTGGGCATACGGTTCAGTTCAATTAACTGTTTGCGATGTGGCAACACAAAAGAAACGGGCAGCCAGATGAAGGCGTGTGCGATATACGGCTTACGGTTCACTCGGATGAACTGTTTGTGATTAGGCAACACAAAAAAAGGTCAGCCAGATCAAGGTGTGTGCGATATACGGCATGCGGTTCACTCGGATGAACTGTTTGCATTGAGACAAGAGAACAGAAACGGTTCAATATATCAAGATGTGTGTGATACGCGGCAAACAGGTCTGTAATCAGAAATATGTGCGAAGACCGATAATAACATAGACGATTGCTTCTAATAAGACGTATGTGATATGCTCTGTCTACACAACATCTATTGGCCATTGGGCAACGGGCGGTCATCCGGGTACGCTATAAGGATGCGAAGAGGGCATCCTATATCAGGAAGGACTAGTTGTTCCACCAATAGCTCATCTAAGAGAACTCTCAAGTTAAGTGTGCTTAGGCTAGAGCAGCGATCAGATGGGTGACTGGATAGGAAGTTGTCTTGATGTTAATTTAACTGATGGGATGGGTCATCCCGGTCAAATTAAATTACCTTTGTCCTGGATGATCCATCCCATGAGTTAATTTAGCCTCGAGGTCCTTGTTCTATATTTTTTATATTTTTTAACACATGTTAAAGAAGGTCTACCGCATTACTTTTTGACAATGTGTGATATGTGGCATACAGTTGATCCATCCGACCTGTTTGTGATGGAATAAGCCATGTGTGTTGTGGGCAAACGCTTGCTAGTATTCAACCGTTTGCGATGGATGAATTCATCACCGATGGGTTCCCTGGTGTGGTCCGTGTTCATCTGATCATCATTTACTTTTTGTGCTAGCTTGATGTTCCTTCTGTGCTAAGTTTCCATTAATTGATTGCATTTTATGAACACGCCACCGTTTCCCGCCATTTCCTCACCTGTTTCCCGCCACCCAGCGATATTGCGCATAAACCTAGGTGGCGCGCGACGCACGGAGGCGACAAGCACAGCCTGTAGCACATCCACCTTTTCCAAGCATGCCAACCCACCAAACTGCCGCCTCTGCCATCAACCTCATCCACGAGGAAAACGAGCAGGCGCCACGGCCAGTCGAGGCCGAGGCGCTCCCCTGCAACGCGATGGACGATGCCATGATGCGCGTCCGCGCCAATAGGCTGCGGCTCGCCGCACGACGAGACCGTTGGAGCGCCACAGAGCGAGAGGCGCGGCGCGGCGCACAGCAAGAGCGGATCCATCGGCGCTTGCCTGCTGTCGACACGGCGTCGCAGCTGGGTACATGTCCCGTCAGTACCCCCATTCCTCGCCAGGAGTGGTCAGAGATCCTCAGCGCCGTACATGCACCAGAGGCCGGCCGCGCCGTACTTGCACCGGACACCCACCACGCCATTCGCATGGGTGGCACCGTTCGCCTTGTCCGCGGCCCGTTGGATGCCAACGCGCTGGTTCGTAGGCTCGACCGCCTCCTTGGCCCAGGTGTCCACCTGGGCGTAGTAGAGGAACATGGCCGTCGCATCCTCAAGCTGGTGATCTCTGATGAAATAGCCAACTTGGAGCTCGAGATCGCGCTCCAGATGTACCGTGAGCGTGTCGACCACTTGGACGAACGCCTGCACGAGTTCAGGCAGAGCCAAGAGCTATCATAGGCAAGGGGTGCTGGTCATGGTCTCATGGACGCATTTTATTTTGTCGAGTCGTTTCGAAGTGGATAGCTATGTATTCACAACAATCATAGTATTGTTCTGTTTATTCCTCTGTTTCAATGTGTGTACTCTGTTTTCCGTTCTTATATGTTCTGTTTCAATGTGTGTATATACGCTTTCCATTTTGTATATGTGGATGATAACAGCTAGATTCAAATTAGTATACAAAAACAGATAGAAAATGGAATTCATAATATATATATATATATTAATTGTTCATTAGTTCATCACAGAATATAAATATATATATAATATCATCACATATGCGCGATGATACTTAACTACTAGGTACAATGCATAAAATTGAAAATGAACAATACTAAAACTAATAATCCCTCCTGGGGCCAGTATTCCGGCAGCCCCTCGCCAGCAGCTCCCTGGTGCGCGGCGTCTTCCCTGTGCGGAGGCAGTACTCCGCCTCCTCCGCCTCGCAGCGCTTGACGTACCGATCTGCCACTTGCTGGCGGACGCGCGAGAACGATCTTGCCATTTCGTTGGGCACCCACCAGAGCTCCTCGTCGGTGGCACGCTGGAGCTTATCGGCCCACCTCCACGCAGCGACGAGGCGCCCAGCACCTATGACCTTCCTCGCGAAGTACCCGTCTTCGTACACCTCCTCGGCACGACGACGCGCCCGCCCCCAAAGCTCCGCCACCTCCTTTTTCCAGGCGGCATCACAGGCTTCACAGGCCGCCTGGTACCTGGCTTCCTCCTCTACCATCTCCTTCTTGAACGCCACTTGCCTGGCTTTCTCAGCCGGCGGCAGCGACTTCCACAGACAAAGATTGTACTGGCCCCAAAACCAATCCAAAGTTGGGGGGTCCGGCACAACCTCGTCCGGCGGCGCGTAGGGGTCCTCGTCGCTGCTATTCGAGTGAGCGTCCTCGGGGGGCGGCGACTCCTCGTCGGCGTGTGCACAGACCGGCGGCGCCATGGCAGAGATTTGAGAGAGAGAGGGCGAGCGAGGGGAGGATGTAGATGAGAATGCACGCGGGACGACGTGAGCATGGTGTGGAGAGAGAGTGCCAATCGTGTGGGGGCCGGTTATCTTGCCAGATCTTTACATTTTCTTTTTTGAACACCAGATATTTACATCGTCTGATGATTTTTTATTTCGCACACAAGTACACAAAAATATGATTTTTCAAACCGTTATGGTTAGGCGTTGCATGTAGATGTAGTTCAAATTTGAATTACGGTCATTAACTGGCTAGAAAATCACTTAAATGCCTTTAAAAGGCCAAATGACCCCTGAAATTTTCCAAATTTTCAAATGACAGTTGTATTAGTGCATGTTAAACGTAGAAAAAAATTGAAGGCCGTAAGAGGAAGCTATCTCCCGTTGGTCATCAAACATGCATTGTTCCCTCTCAGAACCACGAACCTTCTAGTGAGTTGCTCCGGTTTGTCAGGGGTGTGTGTCCAAATTTTTGTCAAACAGGCCAATTTTTTAACCACATCATCTTGGTGGCATGACATTAAATCAAGCAAGGTTTCATGTTTTTCTGATCATTTTTTAATTTTTTGGAATTAAAATGCCATGGCACTCCATGCATGTGCCCATGCCGTGAGACCAATATGTTTGAAAATTCCTTCTAATTTATTGCACATGGAATTATCTTGCACACAAGTACACAAATATGATGTTTCAAACCGTCATGGTTAGGCGTTGCATGTAGATGTAGTTAAAATTTGAATTACGGTCATTAAATGGCTAGAAAATCACTTAAATGTCTTTAAAAGGTCAAATAATGGCTAGAATTTTCCAAATTTTCACAGTACAGTTGTCGTACTGCACGTTAAATGTAGAATAAATTTTGAAGGCCGTAAGAGGAAGCTATCTCCTGTTCGTCATCAAACATGCATTGTTCCCTCTCGGAACCACGAGCCTTCTAGTGAGTTGCTCCGGTTTGTGAGGGGTGTGTGTCCAAACTTTCGTCACACATACCAATTTTTTACCACATCATCTTGGTGGCATGACATTACATCAAGCAAGGTTTCATATTTTTCTGATCATTTTTTAATTTTTTTGGAATTAAAATGCCATGGCACTCAATGCATACGTATGCATGTATCCATGTCGTGAGACCAATATGTTTGAAAATTCCTTCTAATTTACTGCACATGGAATTAACTCACACACAAGTACACAAATATGATTTTTCAAACCGTTATGGTTAGGCGTTGCATGTAAATGTAGTTCAAATATGAATTCGGTCATTAAATGGCTACAAAATCACTTAAATGACTTTAAAAGGTCAAATGACCCCTAGAAATTTCCAAATTTTCACATTATAGTTGTAGTAGTGCACGTTAGACATAGAAAAAAATTGAAGGCCGTAAGAGGAAGCTATCTCCCGTTCGTCATCAAACATGCATTGTTCCCTCTCGGAACCACGAGCCTTCTAGTGAGTTGCTCCGGTTTGTGAGGGGTGTGTGTCCAAACTTTCGTCAATCATGCCAATTTTTTTACCACATCATCTTGGTGGCATGACATTACATCAAGCAAGGTTTCATGTGTTTCTGATTTTTTTTTAATTTTTTGGAATTAAAATGCCATGTCACCCCATGCATACATATGCATGTGTCCATGTCGTGAGACAAATATGTTTGAAAATTCCTTCTAATTTACTGCACATGAAATTAACTTGCACATAAGTACACAAATATAATTTTTCAAACCGTTATGGTTAGGCATTGCATGTAGATGTAGTTCAAATTTGAATTAGGGTCATTAAATGGCTAAAAAATCACTTAAATGTCTTTAAAAGGTCAAATGATCCCTTGAATTTTCCAGATTTTCACATTACAGTGTAGTAGTGCATGTTAAACGTAGAAAAAAATTGAAGGCTGTAAGAGAAGCTATCTCCCGTTCTTCATCAAACATGCATTGTTCCCTCTCGGAACCACGAGCCTTCTAGTGAGTTGCTCTGGTTTGTGAGGGGTGTGTGTCCAAACTTTTGTCAAACATGCTAATTTTTTTACCACGTCATCTTGGTGGCATGACATTATATCAACCAAGCTTTCATGTATTTCAGATATTTTTTTATTTTTTTGGAATTAAAATGCCATGTCACTCCACGCATACATATGCATGTGTCCATGTCGTGAGACAAATATGTTTGAAAATTCCTTCTAATTTACTGCACATGGAATTATCTCGCACACAAGTACACAAATATGATTTTTCAAACCGTTATGGTTAGCCGTTGCATGTAGATGTAGTTCAAATTTGAATTACGGTCATTAAATGGCTAGAAAATCACTTAAATGTCTTTAAAAGGTCAAATGACCCCTAGAATTTTCCAAAAATTCACATTATAGTTGTAGTAGTGCACGTTAAACATAGAAAAAATTGAAGGCCGTAAGAGGAAGTTATCTCTCGTTCGTCATCAAACATGCATTGTTCCCTCTCGGAACCACGAGCCTTCTAGTGAGTTGCTCTGGTTTGTGAGGGGTGTGTGTCCAAACTTTTGTCAAACATGCTAATTTTTTTACCACGTCATCTTGGTGGCATGACATTACATCAACCAAGCTTTCATGTATTTCAGATATTTTTTTATTATTTTGAAATTAAAATGCCATGTCACTCCACGCATACATATGCATGTGTCCATGTCGTGAGACAAATATGTTTGAAAATTCCTTCTAATTTACTGCACATGGAATTATCTCGCACACAAGTACACAAATATGATTTTTCAAACCGTTATGGTTAGCCGTTGCATGTAGATGTAGTTCAAATTTGAATTACGGTCATTAAATGGCTAGAAAATCACTTAAATGTCTTTAAAAGGTCAAATGACCCCTAGAATTTTCCAAAATTTCACATTATAGTTGTAGTAGTGCACGTTAAACGTAGAAAAAAATTGAAGGCCGTAAGAGGAAGTTATCTCTCGTTCGTCATCAAACATGCATTGTTCCCTCTCGGAACCACGAGACTTCTAGTGAGTTGCTCCGGTTTGTGAGGAGTGTGTGTCCAAACTTTCGTCAAACATGCCAAATTTTTGACCACATCATCTTCGTGGCATGACATGACATCAAGCAAGGTTTCATGTGTTTCTGATATTTTTTAAATTTTTTGGAATTAAAATGCCATGTCACTCCATGCATACATATGCATGTGTCCATGTCGTGAGACAAATATGTTCGAAAATTCCTTCTAATTTACTGCACATGGAATTAACTCACACACAAGTACACAAATATGATTTTTCAAACCGTTATGGTGAGGCGTTGCATGTAGATGTAGTTCAAATTTGAATTACGGTTATTAAGTGGCTCGAAAATCACTTAAATGTCTTTAAAAGGTCAAATGACCCCTAGAATTTTCCAAAATTTCACATTACAGTTGTAGTAATGCACGTTAAACGTAGAAAAAAATTGAAGCCCGTAAGAGGAAGCTATCTCCCGTTCGTCATCAAACATGCATTGTTCCCTCTCGTAAACCACGAGCCTTCTAGTGAGTTGCTCCGGTTTGTGAGGGGTGTGTGTCCAAACTTTCGTCAAACATGCAAATTTGTTTACCACATCATCTTGGTGGCATGACATTACATCAACCAAGTTTCATGTGTTTCTGATTTTTTTTAATTTTTTGGAATTAAAATGCCATGTCACTCCATGCTTAATTGTGTCATAGCCGTTAGACCAATATGTTTGAAAATCCCTTCCAATTTACTGCACATGGAATTAAATCACACACAAGTACACAAAATATGAGTTTTCAAACTGTTATGGTTAGCTGTTGCATGTACATGTAGTTCAAATTTCAGTTACGGTCATTAAATGGCTAGAAAATCACTTAAATGTCTTAAAAGGTCAAATGACCCCTGAAATTTTCCAAATTTTGGCATGACAATTTTATTAGTACTACAAAATTTCTCGTACATTTAAAATACCATCTGTTGCCACTTTACTCCAAATTTGTCTTTCACAGCTAATAAAAAATATCTACAGCATCACACACAATTGTTTTCTAGGAACCGTTTGCGATGAAAATATCTGGGTCTATTTAAGTGTCCCTCCTTAAGCTTCGCCGGCTCGTCAGCTCCAGTGCCGGCAACCCTCGAATCCACGAATCCCGATCCCCATTCCCGCACCCCCTTCTTGCAAAGATGACGCCGTGGAAACGCTTCGTGAAGGCCCGTACAATGCCCCCCCCTGAGCGCGGCCGCCTATGCCGAGAGTGCCACCGCATCCGCATTGAGCGCGTCCGCTTCCGCCGAGAGGGCGTCTGCGGCAGTCGACAGGGCAGCTGCTGCAACCGAGACGGCTGCAGCTACTGCTGCGACGGCGGCTGCAAACGCCGAGAGCGCTCGAGCTGCCATCCGTGCCACCGATGTCGCCCTGGCCCCGGTCGAGGCCATCCACGCCAAGATCGAGGATGCACATGCTAAGATATTCCAGGCCACCTCGGACTCCAGCATGCAACCCACGTCCAAAAAGGCGGCGGTGGCCATGGAGCACCTGCTTCCTCATGAGGTCGCCGAGCAGGAGCTGGAGATGCAGGAGGCGGCGGAGATCGAGGAGCGCCAGGAGGAGGAGTTGCGCGTGGCCGAGGTCGAGGTAGAGAAGAGTCTGGGCGTCGAGGAATCGGTGATGGAGTACCAACGCGAGCTCTGGCACAGCCACTACTACGAGTACTAAAACCTTGAGGGCGGCGTCGAGGATGAGGACGCGGTCGACTTCAGCAGGGGGGACGCGGAGTCCACCAACGGTGGCATGTCGCCAGGACAAGTCATCGACGTCTCATCTCACACCGGCGATGCATAGGCCGGCGCGGCGGCTGATTTGTTAAAATTATGCGTACTTAGGCTTTGTTTTTAATGCTGGTCTTTTGTTAGAGCAATGTTTAGGTCAACTGGCTCTGTTTAATTACTAAAATTGCTCGATTCAGTAAGTGTGGTTTGTCTGCTGTACGCTCTTTTGTGTGCCCAAATTAGCAAGCGATGTTAAATTATGAATGACGTACCCGGGGAAATTTCCACCAAAATTTGAATTATCAAACTCATCCCATGCGCGTAAAGCAGAAGAATCGTTTGCGATGCACACAATCGTTCAAAGTGAATGGTCCGGCGGCACCGCGCGCAAAGTTTCCCTCCACATTTCCAAAATTTTGGCCTACCGCCAAAATATCTACCCCACCCCATTTTCTCCCTGACCACAAGTCACATTCCCCTGTTTCCTCCTTCCTAAGCTATAGCCGCTTCCTCGCTCTCGCCGTCTCCAGTGGTTCCTTCTCCGGCGACGACTCCTTCACCACCCGGGTATGCCTCTCTTCTCTCTCTCGGGCTATGACTTGGAATGAAGGATTTTTACCCGGTGGTCGATTTGAGTCATTTCTTCCTCTTGTAGCTCCCTAGGACCATCAGTGGCAACGAATGGAGCGGGGTGGCTGAAGATCTATCTGCTCGTTGTCACCATCAATCTCCATGAGTGAAGCTAGTTGCGTTTGAATCTGTGGACAGTGGGAGGAAGTTTCTGGCATGTGCAGAGAAGGTTAGACCATCTTTCGTTGTTACAAATCATTTGTTAGATGTGATTCAGACACTGTCACAGTCCCAACCCATTCATACCACACCTTCAACCAAACGCATCCTAAGAGAGTGTCACAGTTTGTACCTAGTATCTTAAATTGTTGCCATCTCATCGGCGGTGCCATTAGAAAATTATTTGGCACCGCTTCAGCAGTTTGTGCAGCCAACTTTGGTCCACACATCTGAGCAGCCAAGCAGTAAAATACTAAATCTTTATGGCACGAAGGAACTGGGCATCGGAGCAACTACGTGCTCCGGAGTCCGGGTCCCTGATTTTTTTTCCACTGCATCGGCTCGCCAGTGCAGGGCACCGGTGCGAGATGTAGCAACAGTTGTCTTTACCCTAGTTTTGGCATACATAGTGGACGGCGTTAGTGCTATTAGTTCTATGTTACTAAATTTGTGCATGGACACACCTGTTAGTATCAATTTCTGTCATCCAAACACTGTCGCTATGTTGTTGCAGTTATATTTACCCTCCTCATAAAATGTTAAATTCGTTATTTATTGTACATGAGTAAGAACTTGTAGCGTTGTTTTAGTTAATTATAGCTTCTAATGTTCCAGAATTTGGTTGTTGTCTCAGTAGCAATTAATTCATTTGCACATTGATCTTTTTGAGAAGATATGTCATAATTAACATCTTTCTTCAGTTTTTCAAAATAAGCATTGGTGATTTTCTATGTTGCTATAAACCCATTTCCCCTACAATTGTTATTGATCTAGTTTTAAATATTATAGGATGAACGGAAGTGTTCTTACTTGGAGTGGGTTGATCAAGAGTGGCCACAGTCTTTGAAGATGTACCTAGCGAAGCTCTAGAGCATGTATGAGGAAGAGAACGGACGTAGGCTTAGAGAAACTATTGTCAACGCTGAAGAATATTTGAAGATGCGGGATAAAAAGTGGAAGGTGGAGAATGAGCTCAGATTTTTTAAATAAGACTTTGCTAAGATGGTGTTGGAGAAGGAGGAGGCACTTTCCCAGTTGGCCCATGCAAAACAGGTTCTTACTGAACTGAAAGCAGAGGTGGATAAGACGAGCCTGGATGATCTCGATTAGGGAAATGAATATATTGTTCTAATATTGTTCTTATGAAGTTGAACTAGCTATATGTTGTACTATGATGTTTTCATGTAGCTATTGTACTGTGATGTTATAATATATTTATGTGCCTGATATGAAATTGGAAAACAGCTGTTCGATATGAAATGTGAATTTGCATAGTACTGGAATTATTAATTGTAAACTAATAAACCTGCTAAATGTGTCATGGAACTTGCAAACGGCTCTAGCAATAAAAGCGCTTGTGATGGATAGCCCAATGCCACACAGTTTTCTTCATCAAATCGTGTGTGATGTAGTTGATAAAAGAAAATAGTTAACCAAGGCAGAGCGTGTGTGATAGTTACACCTTTCACACACGAGCCTACATGTAAAACTATGTGGGATGTACATACGAACGGAAACGTTTTCCCTGGATTGACTGTGTGGGATGTACATAAGAACGAAAACGTATTCCTTGGATTGACTGTGTGTGATATACATACGAACGGAAATGTTTTCCCTGGATTGACTATGTGGGATGTACATAAGAACGGAAATGTATTCCTTGGATTGACTATGTGTGATATACATACCTACGGAAATGTCTTTCTGGTATTCACCGTGTGGGATGTACATACCTATGGAAATGTTTTTCTGGGATTCACCATGTGGGATGTACATACCTACGGAAATGATTGGGGTTCGATGCCTCGCCCGATTGCACACGAGCTCATTTGCTGTCCCAGGAGGGCCTATCCCCGACGATTTCTAGGTCGTGTGGGAAGGACCCCCTATCACCCACACTGACTTGGCGACGGTTCCAAATGCCGTCGCAGAAAAGGTTTAAAAACCGTTTGTATAGCACCGACGCATACTAGTGACACATGTCTATGGTTAGGAAACTTAACCATCTTTGATTAATGAGCTAGTCTAGTAGAGGCTTACTAGGGACTCTATGTTTTGTCTATGTATCCACACATGTATCAAGTTTCCGGTTAATACAATTCTAGCATGAATAATAAACATTTATCATGATATAAGGAAATATAAAATAACAACTTTATTATTGTCTCTAGGGCATATTTCCTTCAGTCTCCCACTTGCACTAGAGTCAATAATCTAGTTCACATCGCCATGTGATTTAACACCAATAGTTCACATCTTTATGTGGTTAACACCCATAGTTCACATCGCCATGTGACCAACACCCAAAGGGTTTACTAGAGTCAATAATCTAGTTCACATCGCTATGTGATTAACACCCAAAGAGTACTAAGGTGTGATCATATTTTGCTTGTGAGAGAAGTTTAGTCAATGGTTCTGCCACATTCAGATCCGTATGTATTTTGCAAATTTCTATGTCTACAATGCTCTGCACAGAGCTACTCTAGCTAATTGCTCCCACTTTCGATATGTATCCAGATTGAGACTCAGAGTCATCCAGATCGGTGTCAAAGCTTGCATCAACGTAAACGACGAACTCTTTATCACCTCCATAACCGAGAAATATTTCCTTAGTCTTCTAAGGATAATTTTGACCGTTGTCCAGTGATCTACTCCTGGATCACTATTGTACCCCTTTGCCAAACTCATGGCAAGGTACACAATAGGTCTGGTATACAGTATGGCATACTTTATAGAACCTATGGCTGAGGCATAGGGAATGACTTTCATTCTCTCTCTATCTTCTGCCGTGGTCGGGTTTTGAGTCTTACTCAAATTCATACCTTACAACTCAGGCAAGAACTCCTTCTTTGACTAATCCATTTTTAACTCCTTCAAAATCTTATCAAGGTATGTACTCATCGAAAGTCTTATCAAGAGTCTTGATCTATCTCTATAGATCTTGATGCCCAATATGTAAGCAGCTTCACCGAGGTCTTTCTTTGAAAAACTCCTTTTAAACACTCCTTTATGCTTTCCAGAAAATTCTACATCATTTCCGATCAACAATATGTCATTCACATATACTTATCAGAAAGGTTGTAGTGCTCATACTCACTTTCTTGTAAATACATGCTTCAATACAAGTCTGTATAAACCATATGCTTTGATCACCTTATCAAAGTGTATATTCCAACTCTGTCCATAGATGGATCGTTGCAGTTTGCACACTTTGTTATCACCTTTAGGATCGACAAAACCTTTTGGTTGCATCATATACAACTCTTCTTTAAAAATCCATTAAGGATTGCAGTTTTGACATCCATTTGCCATATTTCATAAAATGTGGCGATTGCCAACATGATTCGGACAGACTTAAGCATTGCTACGAGTGAGAAAATCTCATCGTAGTCAACACCTTTGAACTTGTCAAAAACCTTTTTCGACAAGTCTAGCTTTGTAGATAGTAACACTACTATCTGAAAAGACATGCGGTGCCCCCATGTGTGGTTTTGGTACTTGATGACATTCTCTATGGACTAATGGTTGCATTGAGTTATATTTGAAGGATTTGTCCATAGGCATTTCTTGAAGTCCATGTGTTGGTTTCAAGGAGTTTATGTCTTGACCAAGGTGCTATTAAGGAATTATCCAAAGATTGATCATGTGAGTGTTGAGCTTATTGCAAGCATGTCTTGAAGAAGAAAATTGTGTGATCATTCATGTCCACCTTCAAGACATCATCCAAACGAAGAGAGTTGGAAAGATTCAAGGTTGATCAAGACTAAGTCAGGAGTGAATCAAGTTGATCAGCTCACAAAGCATAAAAGATGTACCGAGAGGGATCAAGTGATCCCATGGTATGGTAAGCATTGTCCATTGCACTTTGTGTACTAACCCATGGTCTATGTGAGAGTTCTATGTGGGGTTAGGTACGTATCCATGGGCTTGCGTCAAGAGGAAGATATCACTCAACCAATGGAGAGGATGACATCAAGTGGTGATCGTCATCAAGAATTCCGTGCGCAAGTTCAAGTGGAGCATCACGAAGAGATCAAGTGCTTGATGCTTGCCGTCCATTGTGGAGTCAATGGACTTGTGAAGATGTGCCGAAGAGTGGCTCACCCATAGGGGAGTATGGGGGAGCAATCATCTAGTCTTCATTGACCCAACGCAATCAAGAAAGGTGGTCCAACTTGAGGGAGTCAAGATCGTCATCATCTAGCTCAAGTGGACTTCATGCAAGGCAAAGGTTTGCCCTTGATAGGTTTATATTTTACCGGTCTCATGGTGATAGTTTGGAGACCGGGTTATAGGATCGATAGCCGTACTATCAAGGGGGGCTCTCAAGTGAGTAGCGTGATCGTATCGTTTGTTAAGAGCTCAAACCATTGCATCCTTGCATCATCTTTCTTGATTCTTATTTGTATTTTATTTTGAGGTTTTAGAGCTTGTGGTTATCTTCGTGACAAGCTCTAGTACATCAAAAACGGAGTTCACATGCCTCTTCTATTGCGTTTTCGGTGTTGTAGTTTTTACCGGTCTTATTTGAGGAAGGGTTCTCACCATTTTCTCTTGGGCCTTTTCTAATTTGCTTCTTATTGTTATTTCTATCAAGATTCTGTTATCCCTTGTCTCTAGCTTTCCAACAAACTTGGTTTCGTCGATTCGGAGTCCGTTTGCAGAAGTTGTGGTAGTTTCGGTGTTCTGAAAAGGCTGCAGCGGTACTACCACGGATAGGAGCGGATGTAATTTTTTACTACCGCTCTTGGGAGCGGTACTACCGCGGCTACTTCCGTGGCTACTTCCGCTCCGGACCAAAAACTCGTCACAAGTCCAGCGGTGGTAGGCACGGATGTATTTTTTTAGTACCGCTCGCAAGCAGTAGTACCGCTACCCTTAGCGGTAGTACCTCTACCCCTAGCCATAGTACCGTGAGGACGAGCGGTAGTACCGCTCTGTGCGGGCTGTGAGCATAACGGTTGGATTTTTTCCCACCTATAAAAGGGGGTCTTCTTCCCCAATGAACCTTATCCTTTGAGCTCGTGTTCTTCCCCTATTGTTGACCTTCTTCGAGCTTGCTAACTCTCAATCCCTCCATAGATTCTTGCTAGTTTTTTAGGGAAAAGAGAGAGGAGATCTAGATCCACATTTCCACCAATCACTTTCTCCTCTATGTGAGGGGAACCTCTTGAATCTAGATCTTGGAGTTCTTGGTGTTCTCCTTCTTGTTCTTCCTCTCATTTTCCTCCCTAGCATTAGTTGCTTCGGCGGGATTTGAGAGAGAAGGACTTGGGCACTCCGTGTGCCCTTGCCATTGCATTTGGTGCATCGGTTTGAGTTCTCCACGGTGATACGTGGAAGTTACAAGTTGAGAAGCTTATTACTCTTGGGTGCTTGGTACCCTTGAGCTTGTTCCTCTTGGGTGCTTGGGCGCCCTAGACGGTTGGTGGTGTTCGGAGCTCAATCATTGTGGTGTAAAGCTCCGGGCAAGCGTCGGGGTCTCCAATTAGGTTGTGGAGATCGCCCCGAGCAATTTGACGGGTACCGGTGACCGCCCCCAAGGGTTGCCAAAGTGTACGGGTTCGGTGACCGCCCCCAAGGGTTGCCATTTGTACGGGTTCGGTGACCGCCCTCAAGGGTCCCTTAGTGGAATCACGGCATCTTGCATTGTGCGAGGGCGTGAGGAGATTACGGTGGCCCTAGTGGCTTCTTGGGGAGCATTGTGCCTCCACACCGCTCCAAACGGAGATTAGCATCCGCAAGGGTGTGAACTTCGGGATACATCGTCGTCTCCGCGTGCCTCGGTTATCTCTTACCCGAGCCCTTTACTTATGCACTTTACTTTGTGATAGCCATATTGTTTCTTGTCATATATCTTGCTATCACTTAGTTGTTTATCTTGCTTAGCATAAGTTGTTGGTGCACATAGGTGAGCCTAGTTGTTGTAGGTTTTGTGCTTGACAAATTAACCGTTAGGTTTATTCCGCATTTGTTCAAGCCTAAACCATAATTATTTTAAAGCGCCTATTCACCCCCCCCCCCTCTAGGCGACATCCACGATCTTTCAATTGGTATCAGAGCCTCGTCTCTCTTTGATAGGCTTAACCGCCTAGATATTAAAGATGTCGACTGGGGGATTAGGATTCTCTGACACTCTTAGTTTCGATGGCACAAATTTTGATGTTTGGGTAATTCGCATGCTTAATCTCTTTAGAGTCATGGACCCAAATTTAGAGCGAATTGTAGATATGGGTTTTTCTCCTCCAAAGGATCCTCAACGACTATCTTTAGAGGATGAGAAAAACTCTTATCTCAATGCTCAAGCTTCTAATGTGCTTTTTGATGCTTTGAGCATTGTAGTTATATTTCAACTCATGCCTTTCCGGGATGCTCATGAGTTGTTGACAAAGCTTCAAGATAAATATGGCGTGTCCAAGAATTGTGGGAATGATTGTTCTCCCTCCACCTCCGGTCGTGTTGTGTTCTCAACTTCTTCTACTTCACCTACATGCGGTTTGCCACAAGGTAATGACATGGTGAGTAGTGGTGTTCATTGCAATGATGATAGTGGGCTTATTGTTGATAATCCTTCATCACTTTCTTATTGCAATGCTTCATCTTTGGACTTTAGCACTTCGAGCACTCCAAATGTTTCACATGCTTGTGTTGATAGTCCTTGCATATCATGTCGAAATTGCTTGACTAAATCTCATGATGATATGCTTACTATGTCTTGTTGCCATGATAAAAATGCATATATTTCCTCGAATTGTTGTGCTAACAATGTAGAGGAAACCCAACACTCCATGGAACAAGATGTGGTCTTGAATGGTGCTTCAAGGGATCCTACATCATCATCTATTGCATTTTGCCTTATGGCCAAGGCTTCAAAGGTATCTCCCACTTTGAATCCCAATATATCTTGTGATGATATTGATGATGGCAAGAGTGATGATGATGTTGATTATGATGAAGAGAATGATGATGTTGCATCCTTCAAAATTAAGGGGGAAATGATTTTTAAAGCTCTTCTTAAGAATAAAATTGCTCGTTCCAACTTCATGGAAATCATGTCTATTGCTATTGAGGGCAAGAAATATATTGATGAGTTGGAATCTCGTCTTGAGGAGCATGAGGTCACCATTGATAAAATGGAAGGTCGTGAGCGTGATTACGCTAATGAGATTGCGGACCTCTCTCAAGCTCTTGAACTTGAACAGACCACCAAGGAATCTCTTGAGGAGACTTTTGCTCTAGAATTATCTAGAGTGAAGGAATCTCATGATAGAGCTCTTGAGGTGGCTAATGTTTTTGAAACTAAAAATGCTAAGCTTGAAGTTGCTCATGCTAGACTCCTTGAGGATTTTGAGCACCTCGAAAATGGCTCAAGGGTCATCAAGGGTGAGCTCATCAAACTCACCGAGTCTCATGCACAACTTAAAGCCTCATATTCAAAAGAGCTTGTAAAGTTGCCTTCTCCTCTTGCTATTATTAATGATGCTTGTGCTACTAACTCTATTATATGTGAAGCATCCATTTTGAAGGAAAATGTTGAGCTACGGGCTCAACTTGAGTTGCTATCTAGCAATTATGGGAAATTGGAAGAAAGCCATGAAAAGCTCTCAAGCTCTCATGATGATCTTCTAGTATCCCATAATGTGCTAAAGATAGCTCATGAGGCCATGCTTGCTAAGGTAACATATAATGAGCCTCATGTGGATACTAGCGCTACTTCTAGTCAAAATGCTATATTGCCATGTGCTAGTCCTTGTAATTCATCTACTCATAATGTTGGTGCATCTTGTGATGAATTGCTTTCCTTGCCTTGTTGCTCTAACGATGAAGCTTATACTTCCTCTAGTACTTGTGTTGAGACTAACCATGTAGAGGAAATCAAAGAGCTCAAGGCCCAAGTCACTTCTTTGACGAAAGACTTGGAAAAGAGTCATGAAGGGAAATCCACACTCAACAATATCTTGAGTGTGCAAAAATCCCCCAATGACAAAGGTGGACTTGGATTCAACTCCAATAATAAGAAGAAGTCCAAGATGAACAAAAAGAAGGGCCAAGAACAAGTCAATAATTTGGCCAAGATTGTTTGCTTCAAGTGCAAAGTAGAAGGGCATCATGTTAGATCTTGCCCATTGAAGAAGAAGCCCATTAGTGACAAGCAACAAGGGAAGCGGCCACAAGTTCACTCTCATGCTCAACCTCAAGTTGAAGAAAGGCCTCTTCCCAAGAAAACTCAAGCTAATGCCTCTCAAGTTGAGAAATCAAGTGAGAAGAAAGTGAAGATTAGACATTGCTACCTATGTCGTGAGAAAGGTCACCTCGCTTCTTCATGCACTAGTGGTAACTTATCCAACACAATTATTATTGATGATATCTATTCTCTTGGGAAGGATAAGGTTGGCAATGTGTTTGCCAAAGTTGTTGGTACTCAAAGTGGTGTCAAGAAAAGAACCATTTGGGTAGCCAAGCCTATTGTGACTAATCTCTTAGGACCCAACTTGGTTGGGGACCAACTAGCTCATACTTGATCAATAGGTGTCGTTGGAGGTCATTGGAGATTTGGCTACATTATGAAGAATTAAGGGGACTTCATCATTCTTATTGTCTCAAGCCAAGTCAATTGGGTTATCAAGTTTCTATCTTATATCCAATGTGCCTCCTTGTGGTAACTTGTACATAAATTGCTTACATCGAAAGTTACTTGCCCCTTGCATGTTTTGGTTTTGTTCCTTGCATGTGTTTGTATATGATGTGTCTCCAAATTGCTTATGTGTATGTTGGTTTGCACATCATGTGCATGTGTGTCGTTCGTTGAGCCTCTGTGCATCTTGGTTGTATCTTAGTTGGCTCTTGTGAGAGATTAATGGAATATCCCATTGTGGGGGAGTGATGTGCTTTGTGCACTTCGCAATCCTATAAAGGTGGGTACATGTGGAATACCACTTAGTATTGATATTACAAGATTATCTAGTCGCTATGTGGTATGTCTACTCATGAGAAATTCAAATTCTAAATTGTCCATTAATTATCTCTTGTTGGATCTTTATTTTGCCTCTTGTTTTTCTTTAATTGGTATCACATTATGGGGGAGTAATATGCTATGTGTATATTACTAGCCTAGAAAATGTGTACATTTGAGATATTGTCACCTAGAGTTGATATTGTAAATTATCTTGTTCCTAGGTGGCATGTTAGCTCTACAAGTTGCAAGTTTCTTATGGGTTTGGTGTGAAGATGATGTCGGATATCCTTGCTATCTACCACCGGGAATTATTTTCATTTACTTCTTGTCTTTTGACAATTGGTACTCACTTATGTGTGGTAGAAATTATTGATCATCTTCACATTGGCGTTTGCTTTTTATTTGCCTTATCTCTTGCCAAGTTTGTGTCAACTCCCATTGCCTTCCGTGCCACTTGAGGATCTTGTTGTTTTCTTGATCGTGTCTAGTGTTTTCCTTGATATAGCGAACGTGATGATCCTACCTTGTGCATTTTGTATTCAAATGCAAATTCTCTATAATGCACAACTCGTGGGGGAGCTACCCTATTTTCTATAAAACACTAAACTTGTGATCCATTTTAAGTGTGTGTTGGTGGACGGCAAGCCGTTTCTTTTTTGTACTTGTGCCATCATGAAACTTTGTAGAGAGCTCGGTTTGTTTGGAACCATCCTCTCTTTTGGGAGTTTGATATCATTTTGTGGGTTCCAATGGATATCTCATTCCTTGATGTATCTTTTAATGATATCTTCCAAGTGATGATTTCTCCATTTGGTATTCTTTTCACTTGGTATTTCCTTGTACTTTGGTATCAGTTCTTGAAAGTCTTGAGCATGCATATTAACTTCATGTAGTTTCCTTGGCATGCTTTCTCTCTTTGACCCAATATATAGGGGAAACTCCACCAAGTCTCAAATTGGATGAGATGTGCATGAATTTCATTTCCATATCTATATGCACATATTTATGTGGAGTTTGTCCTATGTATTGTTGGTGTTTCTAACTCTTTGGTCCCAATGAGTTTGGGTACCATTTTGTTTGTGTTGTTGTTCTAGGAAAAATTGGAGATGCATTGGATGCTCAGCTCACTCACAAGGAAGGTGGTGTCATCACGTGCTTATTGGAGTCAAGCTAGAATGCTCAATGAACTACTATCTATTACCTTCAATTGGTTTCTTCTACATCCTTCCAGTAATATCTCGGTAACAAGTATCTATTCATGCATTCTTTTCTTGCATTCAACCTTGTGTAGGTTGCATCTTGGCATGATAGTCATTCCATCTTGTGATACTTGTTTCCTTTCTCAAAGCATCTCAACGATGATCTCATGTTGCTAGTTCTGATGACTTTGATGGTTGTGTGGTAGGAATTCATCTATATACAATAAGACCATATCTAGCCATGTGCTATGCTTCCAAGAAAATATCTTATTGGTATATCTATGACTTCCTTTCGGATATCTTGTTCCTTCGTGTTGTAACTATTACGGGTGTACATCCTTCTTTGTAGATATATATCATCATGATTTCGTCTACCTAGAATCTTATACACCTGAGAGAAGTTGCATATCTAGATGATATCCTTTCTTTCATGTCCACCTTGTCTTTCTTTTTATTTTTTTTCTTTGGTGGCTCCGTGAAAGCTTTTGCCTTGAGTGTGTGTCTTATCTCGTTGCATCTTGATGCACTCTTGAGTGGTGAAGTTTATTTTCTTCATGCTTATCTCTAAGAGTCTTTTGCCATCTTAATTGGTATCCCTCGTCTTGATGAGGCTTTCATCTTATATCTTCACCATGGGTTGTAACAAGTGTTGGTTATTCATTTTGCATTTTTAGTGTGCTTGTGAACCCTTTTGCTTGGTGTGTGTGGGGAGGACATGTCATCCACCTTGTATCTCCACTATCCAAGACTATGTTGATGCTTAATGCTCATCCGTACATTAGTCTTCTCAAGTGCTTTGGCATGACTCACACACATCATTTTGGTTGAGCCTACTCTTAAGTTGCCTCTTATATGTTGCTCAACCATTTGTTTGTTGCAAGTGATAGGCTTTGTTTCCTACATGCTCACTTGCACTTGTTGTGAGTTTATATTGATTTTCGGGGAGTGATGATCCTATTTTGTGCACTTGGTATCCTAATGCAAATATTGTAAGGAGTGCACAAATCATGGAGAGCTTCACTAGTGTCTTTAGAACACTCTATTTCTCTCTTGCACTTGTCGTGAGGTTCTATTGATCTTGGGGAGTGACGATCCTATTTTGTGCTCGTTGTATCCAATTACAAAACTAAATTGTGCACAAATCATGGGGAGCTTCTCTAGTTTCTCTAGAACACTCCTTTGCTCATATCATAATTTATTTCATTCATGTGGCACGTAGGATCATTGGTCTAGTTGGCTCAATTGATATCCGTTGATTGCTTGCTTCAATTGGTATCTTTTGATTGCTTGATTACTTGTTTCTCTCTTTGTTATGTCTTTGTGGCATATCATTCTTTTGCAATCTTTGGGCCTCAATATAGTTTGTCTTCCTCCAAGTATTTACCGTTGGACATGTGTATTGCATTCCACTCTCTTGTTGAGAAATACACAATTTATGGAGGAAAACTTTTTACATTGACCTTCTAAGCTTTTCACCCATTTTGGCAATCGATGCCAATGGGGGAGAAGTTTTAGAGAGTTTTGTGGAGAAGTTTAGAGAGTTGTCTCATCTGGCTTTGGTTTATTCGTAAGCATACGCATCTCCCACGCATGCATTATTGGTTGTTGCATGGCATGGTGATGCATAATTCCTTATATAAACTCTCTTGAAAGTGATTGTCATCAATTACCAAAATGGGGGAGATTGAAAGGACATGCGGTGCCCCCATGTGTGGTTTTGGTAATTGATGACATTCTCTATGGACTAATGGTTGCATTGAGTTATATTTGAAGGATTTGTCCATAGGCATTTCTTGAAGTCCATGTGTTGGTTTCAAGGAGTTTATGTGTTGACCAAGGTGCTATTAAGGAATTATCCAAAGATTGGTCATGTGAGTGTTGAGCTTATTGCAAGCATGTCTTGAAGAAGAAGATTGTGGGATCATTCATGTTCACCTTCAAGACATCATCCAAACAAAGAGAGTTGGAAAGATTCAAGGTTGATCAAGACTAAGTCAAGAGTGAATCAAGTTGATCAACTCACAAAGCGTAAAAGATGTACCGAGAGGGATCAAGTGATCCCATGGTATGGTAAGCATTGTCCATTGCACTTTGTGTACTAACCCATGGTCTATGTGAGAGTTCTATGTGGGGTTAGATACGTGTCCATGGGCTTGCGTCAAGAGGAAGATATCACTCAACCAATGGAGAGGATGACATCAAGTGGTGATCGTCATCAAGAATTCCGTGCGCAAGTTCAAGTGGAGCATCACGAAGAGATCAAGTGCTTGATGCTTGCCGTCCATTGTGGAGTCAATGGACTTGTGAAGATGTGCCGAAGAGTGGCTCACCCATAGTGGAGTATGGGGGAGCAATCATCTAGTCTTCATCGACCCAACGCAATCAAGAAAGGTGGTCCAACTTGAGGGAGTCAAGA
Source organism: Triticum aestivum (assembly GCF_018294505.1). Classification (NCBI taxonomy): domain Eukaryota; kingdom Viridiplantae; phylum Streptophyta; class Magnoliopsida; order Poales; family Poaceae; genus Triticum; species Triticum aestivum. The sequence goes on along the minus strand of NC_057802.1, from coordinate 483,011,346 downwards.
TCGTCATCATCTAGCTCAAGTGGACTTCATGCAAGGCAAAGGTTTGCCCTTGGTAGGTTTATATTTTACCGGTCTCATGGTGATAGTTTGGAGACCGGGTTATAGGATCGATAGCCGTACTATCAAGGGGGGCTCTCAAGTGAGTAGCGTGATCATATCGTTTGTCGAGAGCTCAAACCATTGCATCCTTGCATCATCTTTCTTGATTCTTATTTGTATTTTATTTTGAGGTTTTAGAGCTTGTGGTTATCTTCGTGACAAGCTCTAGTACATCGAAAACGGAATTCACATGCCTCTTCTATTGCGTTTTCGGTGTTGTAGTTTTTAACGGTCTTATTCGAGGAAGGGTTCTCACCATTTTCTCTTGGGCCTTTTCTAATTTTCTTCTTATTGTTATTTCTATCAAGATTGTGTTAGCCCTTGTCGCTAGCTTTCCAATAAACTTGGTTTCGTCGAATTCGGAGTCCGTTTGCAGAAGTTGTGGTAGTTTTGGTGTTCTGAAAAGGCTGCAACGGTACTACCGCGGACAGGAGCGGATGTAATTTTTTACTACCGCTCTTGGGAGCGGTACTACCGCGGCTACTTCCGTGGCTACTTCCGCTCCGGACCAAAAACTCGTCACAAGTCCAGCGGTGGTAGGCACGGATGTATTTTTTTAGTACCGCTACCCTTAGCGGTAGTACCGCTACCCCTAGCGGTAGTACCGTGAGGACGAGCGGTAGTACCGCTCTATGCAGGCTGTGAGCATAACGGTTGGATTTTTTTCCCACCTATAAAAGGGGGTCTTCTTCCCCAATGAACCTTATCCTTTGAGCTCGTGTTCTTCCCCCATTGTTGACCTTCTTCGAGCTTGCTAACTCTCAATCCCTCCATAGATTCTTGCTAGTTTTTTAGGGAAAAGAGAGAGGAGATCTAGATCCACATTTCCACCAATCACATTCTCCTCTATGTGAGGGGAACCTCTTGGATCTAGATCTTGGAGTTCTTGGTGTTCTCCTTCTTGTTCTTCCTCTCATTTTCCTTCCTAGCATTAGTTGCTTCGGCGGGATTTGAGAGAGAAGGACTTGGGCACTCCGTGTGCCCTTGCCATTGCATTTGGTGCATCGGTTTGAGTTCTCCATGGTGATACGTGGAAGTTACAAGTTGAGAAGCTTATTACTCTTGGGTGCTTGGTACCCTTGAGCTTGTTCCTCTTGGGTGCTTGGGCGCCCTAGACGGTTGGTGGTGTTCGGAGCTCAATCATTGTGGTGTAAAGCTCCGGGCAAGCGTCGGGGTCTCCAATTAGGTTGTGGAGATCGCCCCGAGCAATTTGACGGGTACCGGTGACCGCCCCCAAGGGTTGCCAAAGTGTACGGGTTCGGTGACCACCCCCAAGGGTTGCCATTTGTACGGGTTCGGTGACCGCCCTCAAGGGTCCCTTAGTGGAATCACGTCATCTTGCATTGTGCGAGGGCGTGAGGATATTACGGTGGCCCTAGTGGCTTCTTGGGGAGCATTGTGCCTCCACACCGCTCCAAACGGAGATTAGCATCCGCAAGGGTGTGAACTTCGGGATAAATCGTCGTCTCCGCGTGCCTCGGTTATCTCTTACCCGAGCCTTTTACTTATGCACTTTACTTTGTGATAGCCATAGTGTTTCATGTTATATATCTTGCTATCACATAGTTGTTTATCTTGCTTAGCATAAGTTGTTGGTGCACATAGGTGAGCCTAGTTGTTTTAGGTTTTGTGCTTGTCAAATTAACCGTTAGGTTTATTCCGCATTTGTTCAAGCCTAAACCGTAATTATTTTAAAGCGCCTATTCACCCCCCCCCCTCTAGGCGACATCCACGATCTTTCACTATCAGCGTCAGTCTTCCTCTTGAAGATCAATTCATTCTCTATGGCTTGTCGATCATCGGGTGAGTCAACCAAAGTCCGTACTTTGTTCTCATACATAGATCCTATCTCAGATTTCATGGCCTCAAGCCATTTTGCGGAATCTGGGCTCATCATCGCTTCCTCATAGTTCTTAGGTTCATCATGGTCTAGTAACATGACTTCCAGAACAGGATTACCGTACCACTCTGGTGCGGAACGTGCTATGGTTGACCTACGAGGTTTGGTAGTAACTTGATCTGAAGTTTCATGATCATTATCGTTAGCTTCCTCTCTTGTTGGTGTAGGCATCATGGGAACGGTTTTCTGTGATGAGCTACTTTCCAACTCGAGAGAAGGTACAATTACCTCATCAAGTTCTACTTTCCTTCCACTCACTTCTTTCGAGAGAAACTCCTTCTCTAGAAAGGATCCATTCTTAGCAACAAAAATCTTGCCTTCGGATCTTTGATGGAAGGTGTACCCAATAGTTTTTTTGAGTATCCTATTAAGACACACTTCTCCAATTTGGGTTCGAGCTTATCAGGCTGAAGCTTTTTCACATAAGCATCGCAACCCCAAATTTTATGAAACAACGGCTTAGGTTTCTTGCCAAACCACAGTTCATACGGTGTCGTCTCAACGGATTTAGACGGTGCCCTATTTAACGTGAATGCAGCTGTCTCTAATGCATAACCCCAAAACAATAGTGGTAAATCGGTAAGAGACATCATAGATCACACCATATCCAATAAAGTGCGGTTACAATGTTCGGACACACCATTACGCTGTGGTGTTCTAGGTGGCGTGATTTGTGAAACTATTCCACATTGTTTTAAATGAAGGCCAAACTCGTAACTCAAATATTCGCCTCCGCGATCAGATCGTAGAAACTTTATTTTCTTGTTAGGATAATTCTTCACTTCATTCTGAAATTCTTTGAACTTTCAATTGTTTCTGACTTGTGTTCCATTAAGTAGATATACCCATATCTGCTCAAATCATCTGTGAAGGTTAGAAAATAACGATACCCGCCGCGAGCCTCAACACTCATCGGACCGCATACATCGGTATGTATTATTTCCAATAAGTCATTAGCTCGCTCCATTGTTCCGGAGAACGGAGTTTTAGTCATCTTAACCATGAGGTATGGTTCGCAAGTATCAAATGATTCATAATCAAGTGATTCCAATATCCCATCTACATGGAGTTTCTTCATGCGCTTTACACCAATATGACCTAAACGGCAGTGCCACAAATATGTTGCACTATCATTATCAACTTTGCATCTTTTGGCATCAATATTATGAATATGTGTATCACTACGATCGAGATTCAATAAACCATTCACATTGGGTGTGTGACCATAGAAGGTTTTATTCATGTAAACAGAACAACAATTATTCTCTGACTTAAATGAATAACCATTTTGCAATAAACATGATCTAATCATATTAATGCTCAACGCAAACACCAAATAACATTTATTTAGGTTCAATTCTAATACCGAAGGTAGAGGGAGTGTGCGATGGTGATCGTATCAACCTTGGAATTACTTCCAACACACATCGTCACCTCGTCCTTAACCAGTCTCTGTTTATTTTGCAACTCCTGTTTCGAACCACTACTCTTAGCAACTGAACCAGTATCAAATACCGAAGGGTTACTATAAACACTAGTAAAGTACACATAAATAACATGTATATCAAATATACCTTTCTTCACTTTGACATCCTTCTTATCCGCCAAGTATCTAGGGCAGTTCCACTTCCAGTGACCATTTGCTTTGAAGTAGAAGCACTCAGTTTCAGGCTTGGGTCTAGCTTTGGGCTTCTTCATGGGAGTGGCAACTTTCTTCCATTCTTTTTGAAGTTTCCCTTTCTTTCCCTTGCCTTTTTTCTTGAAACTAGTGGTCTTGTTAACCATCAACACTTGATGCTATTTCTTGATTTCTACCTCCGCTGATTTCAGTACCGCGAAGAGCTTGGGAATCGTTTTCGTCATCCCTTGCATATTATAGTTCATCACGAAGTTCTAGTAACTTGGTGACAGTGACTAGAGAACTCTGTCAATCACTATCTTATCTGGAAGATTAACTCCCACTTGATTCAAGCGATTGTAGTACCCAGACATTATGAGCACGTGCTCACTAGCTAAGCTAATCTCCTCCATCTTGTAGGCAAAGTACTTGTCAGAGGTCTCATACCTCTTAACACGGGCATGAGTCCGAAATATTGTTTTCAGCTTCTTGGAACATCTCATATGCTCCATGGCGTTCAAAACATTTCTGAAGTCCCGGTTCTAAGACGTAAAGCATGGTGCACTAAACTATCAAGTAGTCATCATACCGAGCTTGCAAAATGTTCATAACGTCTGCATGTGCTCCTGCAACAGGTTCGTCGCCTAGTGGTGCATCAAGGACATAATTCTTCTGTGCAGCAATGAGGATAATCCTCAGATCACGGACCCAATCCGCATCATTGCTACTATCATCTTTCAACTTAGTTTTCTCTAGGAACAAATCAAAAAATAAAACAAGGGAGCTATACGCGAGCTATTGATCTACAACATAGATATGAAAATACTATCAGGACTAAGTTCAAGATAAATTAAGTTCAATTAATCATATTACTTAAGAACTCCCACTTAGATAGACATCCCTCAAGTCATCTGAATGATCACGTGATCCATATCAACTAAACCATGTATGATCATCACGTGAGATGGAGTAATTTTCAATGGTGAACATCTCTATGTTGATCATATCTACTAAATGGTTCACGTTCGACCTTTCGGTCTCCGGTGTTCCGAGGCCATGTCTATACTTGCTAGGCTCGTTAAGTTTAACCCGAGTAATTCCGCATGTGCAAAACTGTCTTGCACCCGTTGTATGTGAACGTAGAGCTTATCACACCCGATCATCACGTGGTGTCTCGGCACGACGAACTGTCGCAACGGTGCATACTCAGGGAGAACACTTATAACTTAAATTTTAGTGAGGGATCATCTTATAATGCTACCGTCGTACTAAGCAAAATAAGATGCATAAAAGATAAACATCACATGCAGTCAAAATATGTGACATGATATGGCCAACATCATCTTGAGCCTTTGATCTCCATCTCCAAAGCACCGTCATGATTTCCATCATCACTGGCTTGACACCTTGATCTCCATCATAGCGTCGTTGTCGTCTCGCCAACTATTGCTTCAACAACTATCGCTAACGCATAGTGATAAAGTAAAGAAATTACATGGCGTTTGCATTTCATACAATAAAGCGACAACCATAAGGCTCCTGCCAGTTGCCGATAACTTTTACAAAACATGATCATCTCATACAATAACGTATATCACATCATGTCTTGACCATATCACATCACAACATGCCATGCAAAAACAAGTTAGACGTCCTCTACTTTGTTGTTGCAAATTTTACGTGGCTGCTACGGGCTTCTAGTAAGAATCGTTCTTACCTACGCATCAAAACCACAACGGTGTTTTGTCAAGTTTGTTGTTTTAACCTTCAACAAGGACCGGCCATAGTCAAATTCGATTCAACTAAAGTGGAGAAACAGACACCCGCCAGCCACCTTTATGCAAAAGTAGTTGCATGTCTATCGGTGGAACCGGTCTCATGAACGTGGTCATGTAAGGTTGGTCCGGGCCGCTTCATCCGACAATACCGCCGAATCAAAATAAGACATTGGTGGTAAGCAGTTTGACTATCACCGCCCACAACTCTTTGTGTTCTACTCGTGCATATCATCTACGCATAGACCTGGCTTGGATGCCACTGTTGGGAAACGTAGCATGCAATTTCAAAAAAATTCCTATGCTCACGCAAGATCTATCTAGGAGATGCATAGCAACGAGAGGGGGAGACTGTGTCCACGTACCCTCGTAGACCGAAAGCGGAAGCGTTTGATAACGCGGTTGATGTAGTCTAACTTCTTCTCGATCTGACCGATCAAGCACCGAACGTACGACACCTCCGGGTTCTGCACACGTTCAGCTCGATGACTTCCCTCGAACTCTTGATTCAGCAAAGTGTCGAGGGAGAGTTCCGTCAGCACGACGGCATGATGACAGCGATGGTGAAGTGATCCGCGCAGGGCTTCGCCTAAGTACTACGTGAATATGACCGGAGGCGTAAACTATGCAGGGGGCGCTGCACACGACTAACAATGTTTGTTGTGTGTTCTAGCGGTGTCCCCCCCACATATATATAGGTGGGATAGGGAGGGGAGCAACAAGGGGCGCCCCAAGTAGGAGTAATCCTACTTGGGCGCCTCCCACAAGTCGGCCTCCCCCCTTCCATAAGTGTCGGAGGGGGAAGGAAAGAGAGGGGGAGAGAAGGGAAGGGGAGGCCGAATCCTTCCCTTTCCTTTCTCCCTTCCTCTCCATCCTTTTCCTCCTATTCGGTCTATATGGGGGCGCACCAGCCCACTAGGGGCTAGTCTGTCCCGCCCTTGGCCCAATAAGGCCCATATCTTTGTCGGGGTGGGGGTGCCCGGAACCCCTTCCGGTGACCCGATACGTACCCGGTACCCCCAGAACACTTCCGGTGTGCGAATACTATCGTCCTATATATGAATCTTTACCTCTCGACCATTTTGAGACTCCTCGTCATGTCCGTGATCTCATCCGGAACATTCAGCCACCAAATCACATAACTCATATAATACAAAATCGTCATCGAACGTTAAGCGTGCGGACCCTACGGGTTCGAGAACTATGTAGACATGACCGAGACACCTCTCCGGTTAATAACCAATAGCGGAACCTGGATGCTCATATTGGTTCCCACATATTCTACGAAGATCTTTATCGGTTGTACCGTAATGACAACATACATTATTCCCTTTGTTATCGGTATGTTACTTGTCCGAGATTCGATAGTCGGTATCTTCATACCTAGTTCAATCTCGTTATCAGCAAGTCTCTTTACTCGTTCCGTAATACATCATCTCGTAACTAACTCATTAGTCACATTGCTTGCAAGGCTTCTTATGATGTGTATTACTGAGAGGGCCCAGAGATACCTCTCCGATACTCTGAGTGGAGCTACTGTCGCTGGAGTCCCGAGGTGGAGCGGATGGCGCTGGAGCAGGAAAAGGAAACCCCCGCGGCGGGAACGTCAAAATCCTCAAAGTCGCACGGCGGTTGGCTGACAACCGCAATCGAAGCCCCCCTTCCCAGCACTGCAACTGAAGTACCCGCCGTCAGAGGTGCCGTAGTGGAGGTATTGTCCTCTGATGGTCGGTCGATACAGGCTGACCGAAACTTCATGTAGATGGGGGGAGGATCCTTGAGCATCCTCTACAACTGCCCGGGGTTGTAGCCTCCCGTCGTAACGGCCGCGAGCCACCGGTCGTGAGCACTACCACCGACGGGATAAGGAATCGGGCAGCGTGGTGGTAGAGTGTCAACGCCCATCAATGGCAACAAAGGGTGGTGAGAGAGGCGTGTGAATGGGGTTTGGGCGATTAGGGGAGTGGAGTGGGGAGTAATGGTCAATACATTCCACCTCACATGCTTCCCAAGGTGTGCAGACGAAAAGGCAGATTCAATCATTCCTCCTCAGCCGGACCCAAAACTGCTTTGAGCTTCATGCAGACCATAAATTCGATGTAGCCTGGACTAGACCGAATTTGCATCCATAGGATTTGTAATGGCTGCATCTGACCTACTAAACACGTGTGCATCCGAGATGCTCTAACACTGTGTTGCACACCCGTGCGCCCTAACGGCATCTCCATCGTGAACCGTCAAACAATCTGCAATTGTAAAAAATCATCCAATTTGCATGAAAATTTATCTGGTTTATTCAAATTTCATTTGAAATATGTCCAAACGTTTGATCGATAGGGTTGGATGGCCGGCTCCCGTATCAATGTCATGTCCGCGAACGGATCGTTTTAGGGGATAGGGCTGGAGATGGCCTAACCTTCTTTCGATTTTGATCTGCATACTCATCTTAACGGGGAAACTCTGACTTCTGACTTCCTTAATCGCGGGGTCCAGGCGTCGTTCCTGCTAAATAATGGAGCCCACTCACTCTAAGGATAACGGAAGGCCACTGTACGTAGCCGTCGATGTAACAGGAGCCCGGTACAGCCTGCACCTGCACGCTCCATCTCGCTGTCATGTTACGCAGATTTACCTACAAGTAGTATTATAATCTATCATGTTCACATGTACCGCGAATGGCGGCACACTGACAAACGATCATCCGTGACGCAGCCAAAACTGACTTGTTGATCTGGTCCCATTTTTATATCTTCATTGCCCGCCATATTTGGCCCTCCGACCACGTTCAGAAAACGGAGCGAGATCCAAGTTCAAACGCGAGAATCCGCAAAATCTGTGAACTCCACGGAAAGGATCAACAGCGAGCATCTAGCAGCTGGGAAATCCTGCCCTCCGTTGCCAAAGCTTAATTTCCTGGGATGGAGGCCACGGCCGGCGGCAAGATGCACGTCGTGATGCTGCCATGGCTGGCCTTCGGCCACGTGCTCCCGTTCACGGAGTTCGCCAAGCGGGTGGCCCGGCAGGGCCACCGGGTCACCCTCCTCTCCACGCCGAGGAACACCCGCCGGCTCATCGACATCCCGCCGGGCCTCGCCGGCCTCATCCGCGTCGTGGACGTCCCGCTGCCGCGTGTCGACCGCCTGCCGGAGCACGCCGAGGCGACCATCGACCTCCCCTCCGACGACCTCCGCCCGTACCTGCGCCGCGCCTACGACGCTGCCTTCGAGCGCGAGCTCTCGCGGCTGCTCCAGGAGGAGGAGGCGGCGGGATCGAGGCCGGACTGGATCCTCGTCGACTACGCGTCGTACTGGGCGCCGGCGGCCGTGGCGAGGCATGGCGTGCCGTGCGCGTTCATCAGCCTGTTCGGCGCCGCGGCGCTCAGCTTCTTCGGGACCCCTGAGACGCTCCTTGGCCTCGGGAGGCACGCCAAGACGGAGCCGGCGCACTTGACAGTCGTCCCCGAGTACGTCCCGTTCCCGACCACCGTGGCGTACCGCGGCTACGAGGCGCGCGAGCTGTTCGAGCCGGGCTTGGTCCCGGACGACTCCGGCGTGTCGGAGGGCTACCGGTTCGCCAAGACCATCGAAGGGTGCCGGCTCGTGGGCATCAGGAGCAGCTCGGAGTTCGAGCCGGAGTGGCTGCGGCTGCTCGGCGAGCTCTACGAGAAGCCGGTGATCCCGGTCGGCCTGTTCCCTCCGGCGCCGCAGCAAGACGTGGCCGGCCACGAGGCGACGCTGCGCTGGCTGGACGGACAGGCTCCGAGCTCCGTCGTGTACGCGGCCTTCGGCAGCGAGGTGAAGCTGACGAGCGCGCAGCTGCAACGGATCGCGCTCGGCTTGGAGGCGGCCGGGCTGCCTTTCCTCTGGGCGTTCAGGGCGCCGACGGACTCCACCTCGGGCGGCCTGCCCGAGGGCTTCGAGGAGCGGCTCGCCGTCGCCGGCCGGGGAGTCCTGTGCCGAGGCTGGGTGCCGCAGGTGAGGTTGCTGGCCCATGCATCAGTGGGGGGGTTCCTGACGCACGCCGGCTGGAACTCGATCGCCGAGGGCCTGGCGCACGGCGTGAGGCTGGTGCTGCTGCCGCTGGTGTTCGAGCAGGGCCTCAACGCCAGGAACCTGGTGGACAAGAAGGTCGGCGTGGAGGTGGCGCGGGACGAGCAGGACGGGTCGTTTGCCGCCGCCGACATCGCGGCGGCTCTGAGGAGGGTCATGGTGGAAGACGAAGGCGAGGGTTTCGGGGCCAAGGTGAAGGAGCTGGCCAAAGTGTTTGGGGACGACGAGGTGAATGATCAGTGTGTGCGAGATTTTCTCCGGCACTTGTCGGAGCACACCAAAAAGAACCAAGATCAGGACTGAAAATTTCAAATATCATCGACTATCTTTCAGTGAAGTGAAGCATGCTACATGTGATTTCCATAATAAGTGGTCGCCGTTACAAATTTACAACCCCATAAACCGTGCTACTCCTTTGACAGGAAATTTCAACAAGGGGGGTGTGTAGTGGGTACAACCAAAAGGTCAAAATTAGCGGCACATAACCGGTCCCTTCCAGCCAAATTTGTCTGTCACACTGCACCAAAATCCACCAGATCATCGTCACTCGCCGTCACAGGTGGCTGAGTTCACCAAATATGTTGAAAACATAGTAAGGGCGAGGATAAAGTTTACCTTTCACCGTGGAAGCCCCAGCAGAGTCCTTGTTCTGTGCACGAACAAGTCCCGGGATTTCCACATCGCAGGAAGGTGCCCTGGACCGTGGCGAAGGATAGCTGCGCCACGGCATCCTTCTACCGAGTGAGACCATCGGCATTGCTGTCGAATGTTTATATTTCAATAGCTTGCTTTCTTTAGCCCCATGCATCAAAAGCTTTATGTTTTTGGAGACTATCATGGCATGTCTCCGCACGAAATATCCTTGCTCGAGCTCCTATGACAAAGCATGTTCGCTTGACAGGTCAGAACTTTCTAAAACCACATGTGCAGTAGTATATCGACCAAAAGGTACTGTATAAACCAACCTTCTGTTAGATAATGGAAATTGGTAAATGATATGAACGCATCAACTGGAACTTCAACAGCAGAAATGGAAGTACAGTATGAACATACCGGAATGTCAATGATATCACCAGCAGCAAAAATATTAACCTGGCCTTTCACTCTTAGATTTGCATCAACCATCAATCTTCCATCATTGTCCAAGCAATCTTCCAGCTCAGAACCTCTAATCCATGAAGAACTCAGTGGTCTGTCGAGGCACGAGAAGTAGCAATCAGCTGTTATCTCTATCCCCGACGACGTCCTGTAGAGCCTATCTCCCTCTGACATGAACTCTAGATCGATCAACTGCTCCAAATAAACTTCAACATTCTTCGATCTCAGCCAAAGCAGTGCCTTACCACCAGCTTTTTGATCAACAGATTCCAACAATCTTGGTCTGTCATGAACCAGTGTCACCTTGTTGTCTGGATAATTCACAGCTCTTTCAGCAGCAAGCTCAACGCCTGATGGCTCACCCAACAATAAGAATCGAATCGGAATATTTTATCTTCACGTCATCTGGAAATGTAGACGAGATCAGATACTCAAGAGCTAACAATACCCATCACAAGAACAAGTCATACCCAGGAAACATTCACTGTGTCGTATGCAATAGTAAATTTTTACATTTTGAAAGGGTATACAATAGCCTAGATTGATTGTAGGCTTGTGTCTAAGCACTGAGTTATGACATTTGTTTGATATGTGCTAGAGTAGACACGTCCATTGGAAAATAAGGAAGTCATAATTGTTTTGTAGAAATAAGGAAGTCATAGTTGTTTTGTAAAAACATTTTTGTCGCTACATATAAAATATCAAACGATATGGGTTTCACTTTTCCAACGAATAAGGTGTAGATATAGTTTTATATGGTTTGTCTAAGTAACTATCAGTGCATCAAAATGATAGACAAGCCGATACAAATAAAAACACTTACGAAAAGAAAGCAACAATTGGATGAGCATGGTGGCTTGCCTTCTTGAAACTGTTCCAGCCTGTCTCTCCTTGTTCGTGGACACTAATTTGTGTGACCTGTGGCTATGACAAGGTATGTGTACTCCACCAAACGACCCTCTGCTGTGATCACAGCCTCTCCACTTACATCAGTAGCAGAGGCTGAAATGACTTCACCACTCAAGTAATCACTGTGGTTAATTAATGATTTCTCAACAACAGATGGCTCCACCTTTGATCTCATGTTAGTCCATGGAATTTCAAGGTACTCTTTCCTAAAATCAAGAAAAAGAAAGGTGTTCAATTATATTTTGGTTAAGATGAAGAGAGTACAACTTGGGGTTATGGGGAAGGTATCAGGTACTCCCATCCTTGGGGTACTCCCGGTGCTTCAAGTTTAAAAAAACATTCAGAAATATTTCAAAAATTTCCGAAAAAAGGTGAATGTTCGCAAGGAATGTAACTACAACCCCTAAAAATTTCAGGTCCAAACTCGAAATGTACATCAAGAAACAAAAATGTGAAATCTGGCATGAATAGTGTAAGAAAAAGACAAAATCAACATTGACACTATTCACATCTGGATTTCACATTTTTGTTTCTCAATGTACATTTCGAGTTTGGACCTGAATTTTCTAGGGGATGTAGTCACATTCCTTGCGAACATTCCCATTTTTTTCGAAAATTTTGAAAACATTTAAGATTTGTTTTTGAACTTGGAGCACCGGGAGTACCCCATGGATGGGAGTACCAGATATTTTCCCTGGGGTTATGCACTTATGCTAGCATTCTCCAAATATTGTTCTCGAGAAAAAGCATTCTCCAAATATGTTAAGTAAGATTAGGGGCTTGCCAGCATTCCTTCATTGGAAATTACGACTAGTGAGTTTAAAGCACGCATGATGCAAAGCTGACGAGTAACGACGAACATAGACCATTTTTTGGAGACTACATAACATAAGCACTACAATTATAAGTAGTTAAGGTTCACTGCTATTTTTTTACCCAATCAAGTCACATGCACCGAAGGGTGATGGTAGACAAATCCGTCGGCGTTAATTTTGTACGGACATCTCAAGCAGGATGTTGGATTAAAAAATCGGGCTGTTGAAACAAAATCTGGATGTAGATGTATTTTAAAGGGACTATTTTTGTTACAAATTTTCCCCTACTAACTACTAATGTGTCTGCCTTTAAGGTTCACAAACATCTTCTTTATAAGGAGTATATCAACCAAGGACCCCAAGGTGGTGCCTAATGTGGTAACTGAAAAATGTTCCATACATAACAGGTAACCAAAGTCTATTCACACCTCTGTTTTAAAGCATCACACCTCTTTTTTGACTCATTCATTTTGTTTTGGATTCAAAATAACTATTTTTCTATATATTGTGAGCACCCAATGTACAAAGTAACACAGCCTTGGAAACAGTGACGGATATTCCGATTCATTAGGTTCTGTTTCAACGTGGAAGTAGTGGAATAACTGAATATCTGCATCGAGTCGATCAAGACTTCACCCCAAAAAAGTAAAAATGATAGCATATGCAGATATACAGGTCACATCCTCCCGACACCATAGAAATGTTAACCAGTGAGATTTTGGATATTTATTAGTGAAAAAAAAAAACTGGTGAGGGTTCTGATTTGCAAACCAATTCTTTTTTTTTAATAGTCCAGCAAATCGATTCTTATTTAACAAGTGAAAGATCAATCCAGCAAATGACAACCAATTCTTGTTTAGCAAATCAATATCTCGTATTCTCAACGATCTAGCAGGGACTATATTTGGGCGTAACTAATGTTAGCGACTTAGCGTGGCATCTGAATCATGGGGTTAATCAATGGATTTATCTGGATGATGCGCGAAAAAGTAATCAGCAATGCGCACAGTTACATCAAGCACGCCACAGTTTCGGCACCAGCTTATCAACAATCTCACGATGTAACTCATCGTTTAGCCATAGTTTTGGGGATAAATTGTGGCACCGGCAAATCCAGTAACAGGTGTAAAGAAGATATGTGTAGAGAGCACTTACGGGTCGATTATGACGACGTCGGCATAGCTCTGGAGGGAGCTGGCGATGAGCGCGCCGGCGACGCCGCCACCGACAACCACCACGGCCGCCCGCCGGCTCCCGTAAGGATGGATCCATCCGGCACCGCCGGCCGGCGAGCGGAGGAGCGGAAGGAGTAGGGGCCGTTAGGCAGCAGCGGCTCCCGGTGGTGGCGAGTGGTGCCCCGGACGGGTGGTCGGGGTCGCCATTCTTAGGAACAGGGCAGGCAGTGGGGGTTCCGGTGCCATTGCCGGGGACTGCCGATGGCTCCCGCGACCACGAGGATTATTGTTTTTTTCACAACGGGGCCCCTATTTTCCCGGTGAAACAGAGGCGAAGGTTCGCGTGTCCTGTTGCTGCGACATCTCTCGGGGCCCCTTTGATTAAACGAAACTTGTATTTTCCAAATGTTCTGATTTTGTTTTCAGATCCGAACGCATTCAATCCCGTCCGATCTGAATCCGACGTTTCACAGCCTCCCGTGCGATAACCGCTCGATCTAATCACGAGCCAGATGATACCCGTTTCCCGTTCTCTCTATGGTAAGTGGCCCCGCGCCGTTTCTTTCTCCAATGGCCGGCCTCCTCGCGCACGATCCCCTCTCCTCTTCTTCCCCCGAACTGCTCGCTCACTTGTAACGGCAATTGGCCCCACTCCTCCCCACTCCGCGATTACTTCCCCTCTTCCGCTTCCTCCCAGTGAACCGAGGCGGAATCGCGGATCCCCTTCTTCCACGGCGAATCGAGACCGGGGGGGGGGGGGGGGGGGGGGGGGGGCGCTGGTTGCTTCTACGGCGGTCGGCGACCGATTTGTTCCGGTGAGATTTCCTATCCCCCCCCCCTCCCCCTCCCCCGCCTTGTGTTTGCGTCGTGGGGTGAACCCGGGGTTCCGCGGGCGATTTTTGGAGGGTGTAGATGCTTTTTTGATGGTGCAGCGAGTCGTTTTGTTCGGGTGTTAGTTTGCTTGAGATTGGTGTGCAGAAGGGAGTTGGATGTGTTTGTGGGTTCATTCCAATTAGGTCAAACGCGGTTGTGGTGTTGTAGTTTAGGCGTAGATTTGTACGAAACCTTGTGGTTCAAGATCGATTTGGTTGCGGGTGGTGGTATGTGTCTGATTTCCCCGGGATTCCATCTTGTTTTGGTGAATTTTTTAATGTGGAAATGAACTCTATACCCAATCCCTCCCTTATGTGTTTCAGATGCAGATGTGTGATGATGTGTTGCGCAAGGTCCAAGTGTAAATTCGTATTGCGACAATAATCTATGGGTAATGCATATCTACCGGGACTTGTTGATTGAAATTACCACTAAATTTGTTATTTGTTACCATGAAATTGCATGCTAGGTCACATGCTTCAGATCCAGCATAATGCTTAATGTTTTTTACTAGGTCCTTTTTGCTTGTCAATACCACTGTATTTGTTAGTGGTTACCTTGAAATCTCACTCTAGTTCAGTCGTTTCATATCTAGCATAATGCTTGATTCTTGCCATAGCTTATTGCTTCATATTACCACTAGATTTGTTAGTTGTTACCATGCAATTCCTCTCTTGTTTTCAAATTACCAGTGGTTAAAGTAACATTCATATATAACGAACGTTCTGATTTTAGTAGACAGAACTGAACGATGCTAATAACCATGCATGTGTACTTCTCACCTTTTTCTCATATTAGCAACTTCAAGTACGTACTTTCCTCCACCGTTCCCTCATTCCTCACCTTTTATTAGAGCAAATTAATTGCATGCGAAAAAGACAAAAAAGATAATGTCATCATATACTCTCTCAGTTTTGAACTTCAAAAAGTTTGTAGCTCAAATCGTTACTCCATCAAAAAAATGTTTTCACATAAAAAACTCGTCGCGGCGAGGCCTTCAAAACTAGGTCCTATATTGGTATGTTCTGACAAATTTTTTAGGGGTAAAAAGTTACCACGCCAGTGCTACACAAGTTATCATGACAGTTGAGCATAAGTTATCATGTTGTTTATAAATAAATTACCAGGCATAAAAAAAGTCCCTCCAACCTTCTCTTACATGCACATGTGTGTGTGCATACATTAGAGGGGAAATATCTGATGTCATCCTATATTCTCCCCTCTTTTGAAACATCGAAATGTTTTATAGCTCAAACCGTTGGCCCGATTGAAAAATTGTTTTCACATAAAAAATTATAATGAGACCTAAGAAATTAGATTTCATGTTGATATGTTCTGATGATTTTTTTTGTTGAAATAGTTACCAGGCCAGGGCTAAGTAAGTTATCATCTCTGATATGTATATATTATCATGCTATTTACACATGAGTTACCGTGGTACATATTGAACAACATTTTCTCCAGGATAAAGTTATCGCGGTGTTTGTGCGTGACTTACCACGCTTGCGGTCCGTATATTACCACACTATTTACACATTAGTTATCGAGAGTATCTTTTCAAACAACCCCCCCCCCCCCCGGGTCAAAGTTATCACGGCGTTTGTATACCTGAGTGATCAAGTCTACAATTTGTATATTACTGTGCTACTTACATGAAAGTTGTCGGGAGGGGATATGTTTTCGAACAACTTCAGCCCCTGACCCAACCTCCATCAAAGTTACGGTGGTGTTTTGTGCGTGACTTATCAAATATATGGTGCGTATAGTATTATGCTACTTACACGGAAGTTATCAGGGGAATGTTTTTAAACAACCCCCGATGGTCAAAGTTATCATGGTGTTTGTGCGTGAGTTATCAGCTCTATTGTGTGTATGTTACCATCTATTTATAAAGAATTTTACCGTGGGTACATTTGAAAAAAATTGCCCCGGTCAAAAGTTATCATGGAGTTTGTGTCTAAGTCAGGTCTGCGATTTGTATATTATCATGCTATTTACATAGAATTTACTGTGAGTATGCTTTCAATAAAAAACTTCCCCGGTAAAAGTTACCACGATGTTTGTACCTGAGTTATCAGGTCTACGGTGTATGTGTTATCATACTATTTCCACATAAGTTAGCAGGGGTATGGTTTCAACAACTATTTTCTTCGGTTCAGAGTTACCATGATGTTTGTACGTAAGTTATCATGCCCGTAGTGTGTATATTATCATTATTTACACAGGAGTGGCCGGGGTAAGTTTTCAATAATTTTTTTCCCTCGGTTCAAAGTTATTGCAATGTTTGTACCTAAGTTATCAGTTATTCGGTGCATATATTATCATGTTATTTTTACAGAAGTTATCGGAGTATGTGTCAACAACTATTTCTTCAAGTCAAAGTTACAGTTGTGTCTGTACGCAAGTAATCAGGTCTACGGTGTATAAATTACCATGCTATTTACATGAAAGTTACTGGGAGATGTTTTAAAAAACTTTTTGATCTATGTGAAGCGGTATGGAATGTGCAAGAAAATGATGGAACTTGGATGCACAAATTCAAGTAACTGGAACCGATGATAATGTTGGTTCAATTCTTTTTAAAACTCGTAATAAGAAGGTATAAGTAGTGTGTACCTTGTGACAAACCAGCAAATTAGCCTAGTTGGTTGTTATCGTGGGATTAACATATGAGGTCGTGGGTTCGATTCCCTGCTACAACAACAAATTTTGCATAATTATAAGAGGCTGCGCACCACAAAAAATCCCCTATAAAATCGGATCTCATTAAAGTGTCATCAATTCCACGGCGCATGATTGGAAAGTCATTAATCATGACCGCAGAAAATTAGGCATGGGATCAAAAAGTCATTAATATCATTAAAGGTGTTAATTGTTTTCATAAAAAGGATCTCATTAAAACAAGAACGATTCTGCGCCATGAGATCGCGATCGGACGACAACAAGATCGTTCGGATCTGATCACAAAATCTGAATGCTCGGAAATTAGATTGTCAACTAAGAAAGTTATCACGGCTGATAAGTTCTGATTACCAGTCTCATGCATACAAATTACCAGTGGTTTTGTTGAGTTGTTGGTTGTTGTGTCTTTCAATTCACCTTTCTCAACTCTTTGATTGTCAGTCCTTAATTGTTTTGTTTCTTTGTACTTGGCAGGGGCACGATGCCAAGGAAGCGCAACGGATATGGTGATGGCCATGAGGGAGTTCCTTCAAAGAAGCCGAAGCGCCCTCCACCTCATAACAGGGCTTCCCCTAACTCACTTTTGACTGCCTGTAAAGGTTTGTCTGATGGTAGGAAAAATGCTATCGACGAAATGGACTTCAAAAGCCTTCGGGAGATCAAGTGCGGCCACCCATTCAGTTTCCTTAGTGAATGGCTTGCCAGGTTATACGAGCCAAAATCTCGTGAAGTGGTTGTTCCAGGGCGTGGCAGGATCCCTGTTAATGAAGAGTCGGTTCATCGTGTGATGGGTGTGCCCCGTGGTAGGGAGGATGTCCCTTACAATCTACCTACAGAAGCTGATATTGAGTTAGGTATTGAGATGTTTGGTGAGCTTGGACATACGCCGAAGATGACAGATGTCCTTGATCTTATAACAAGTTCTGTCAATATTGATGAGAAGTTCAAGCCAATGTGGCTTATGCTTGCCGGCAATATTGTCATTGCGCCTACTACATCCAACAAGATTAGTCCTAGGTGGTATGGTGTGTTGGTAAGTATTTCCATACTTGCTCATTTTGTATGGTGATAACTTTACGTCTTGTGGCTGATAACTTGCATCATGCTTATATGGAAACTGCAATGCTTTCTAGCATGTTAATTTTTTGTTTATTTTCTTCCTTGTTTTTTCAGCAAAACATTAATAGAGTTAAAGATCTAAACTAGTCCAAGTTCATTGCTGATGAGCTCCACAAGGCACTGTCAAAGGGAAAGCCTACAAAGGGATGCCTTCTTTTCTACAATGTAAGTTTTGCTGCTTTTTTTCTTTTTTGCTTTTGTTTTGATTGTGTATTCTGACGACATTCACCTTTTTACCAGCTTTTGTACATTGACGCGATTGATCTTACTGGTCTTGGTATCGCATTGCCCGATGGTGCTTTTGCTATTAATGTTTGGACGAAAGAGAAGATATCTGAAGTGCTTAGTAGGGATGTCCAAGCGGACGAAATTTCTTATGGGAAACTACCGGTAACTTGTTTTTTCTGATCAGTTCATGTACTTACTGCAAATGCATTTGTTTTCATACTTTTCCTTACTCATTTCCGTTCTCAATAATTCGCCAGTTGAAACCCCAGTTTGGCGCCGATTTTTGCTTGTTTGGCGGTTTACAAGGTCTTGGGAAATTCATGCGTGTGCATGTCCCACCAAACTGCAGTGATGAGGTATGCTGGGTTTTTTTATTTTGTTTGGAGGTATTCTAGTAATTGTAGCTCCTTTTGTTCTTTTCTTGCATTTACATGGTAACTTATGACTGTACACCCTCATAACTATTTTGTATTACACATCTGAAAGTTTTACACACTGTTAACATATGTTGTGTTTATGATGGTAACTTTTGTTGCATTCACATGGTACTTTGTGGTTGTTCTCCCTGACAACCCATGTTTTACCTATCTGAATTTATTACTGTCGATAACTTGTGTTGCACTTGGATGGTATCTTCTGTTGCACTCACATGACAACTTCTGTATGCATATCCTGATTATTCTTTATTTATGATCTTGGTTTGTGTGTTTTGTGTACTTCATGATCCTTTTTCGCATCTGAAAATCATGTCTAGTAACTAAAAGTGTTCCTTGTGTTCTTTGTTTCTTACTAATGAGCAGAAACTTGCAAAGGCTTCTGAGCTTGTCGGTCGGTTTTCGTCTGCCTTGGTTGGCCTGCTTGGCGATCTTGTGCAAGGGTTCATCTCCCTTGATGATGAAGGCAGTTCACATGTGTCTCATCGACTAGACACGGATCTTAGGGGAATTTCTTTTGGTACTCACAATATGGCAAAGCCCCCTCCTGCACGCCGTACCTGTCAAATAGACAACCTTGGAAAGAATATTATTGATGAATCGGATACTGACAATGAGACGCAGGATAACGACGATGACGACTCTGATGATGATGATGATGATACAGACTTTCAAGTTTTTTACCATGGTGAAAAAGGCCATACTGGTTCTTCTTCCTGTAGCGGGGCAGTGAACGTGGCTTCTGGCAGCGGGGTAGCAAATGTGGACGCGCCACCCAAGCCTGCCCAACTATCAGATAGGGATATTCATCTTTCTGTCATGAAATTGGTCATCCAAGAGCTTGGGATCCGTGTGGCTGACAAGGGCGCTGGTGAGGTCATTCCACCCTCAACTCAGATTAAGCAGGTTCCACGCAGGTGAACTATCCTTTGTATTTTTCTACTACTTATATTTCTTCAGTTTCTCTTCTTTTGTCAATTTCTTTATTTTGTTACTGTATTTTTGACACTGCATGGTAGTTTCAACTGTTGGTATGTGATAATTTCAGTAGCATTTCTCTGATAACTTGCAACTATTATGTTCTTATATACATCTTCGCTTTTTGTTTCTAAACTACTGGTCCAACCATTTTGTTCACTACTTTATTTTTATTCAGGTCACCCAGCAAACAAATTGGTACACTTGAGGCGTCATCTAGTATCCCACGATCAAGGTAATCTGTTTTTTATTTCTAGTCTTTCCTTTTGTATTTTTTTATTCATTTTGTGTTGCATAATAGATGAATTCCAAGTTTGTTTTCTTCAGGTTTCATAATGCTACTTCTTATAATTAGCTAACCTTTTTATATAGTATATACATCTGTATAATATATGTTTACCTGGTTGATTATTCGTCGTGATTACCTTTGTTAAAAATATGCTGGTAACTTCATATTGCATGATAGTTTTGAACTGTTTGTCTGGTAATTTCAGTAGTATTACCCTGATAACTTGCAACTATCTCCTCATTTCTATACATCTACATTATTTGTTAATAAAATACTACTCTAATTATTTTTGTTTACTACTTGTATTTATATTCAGTGCACCCGACAAACAAGTCTGTTCACTTGAGGCGTCATCTACTATCCCGAGATCAGGTAATCCCCTTTTTGTTGTGGTCTATATTTTTTGTATTTTTATTCATTTTTTGTTGCATAATAGATGAATTTCCAAGCTTCTTTTATTTTAGATTTTATAATGCTACTTCTATAATTAGCTAGCCTTTTTATATGCTATATACATCCGTATAATCTATTCTTACCTGGTTAATTATTCGTCGTGGTCATTTTTGTTAATATATGCTGGTAACTTTTTGTTATTAGCATGCTTTAACTTACTTTTATGTCATAAGTTTAACTTAGTAAAGATAGCATATGTCCTTGTGACACAATCAACGCATGATAACTTTGTCTGTTCATTTTAACACTACATCTCACTTCTTATCATCCTCCCCCCATTCTTTGGCTTTTATTTTTTGCAGCCAGTCAAATCAAAAGAAGGCTGCTACAAAGGTGCGGTTTCTCAAGACTAGATCTTCTCCTCGACTAAGAGCAACATCTTCACAGCCGGTAGAAGTTGTGGATCTTGACGGTGACGTCTCCTGTTGCCGTTTCACAATCTGATGTGATGGCCTCTTTGCCAGCCTTCGTCGAAGCAGCGGCTACTTGCGAAGTTGCATCTGATGTTGTTGAATCTGTAAAACAACTTGCTGGAGTGGCCACCATCACTTCTGTTGTTGAAGAGCTCGCCTCTGCAGCTGTTAATGATGAATTGCATGCTGAGGAAATTCCTGCTGCAGACATTGGTATGCATGGAGGATCACTACTCTGATGTTAAACATACATACCTGGTTTGTGGATTTTTTATGCGATTCTTTTTTCAATGTGATAAAATATGTTTTTTGTCCTCTCATATGACACAACCCAAAATGTTAATGAAGTCGTCACTGAAGCTGCCCAAGTGTCTGTGCCCCCTGATGTGGGAGCGGCTGTTGCAGCAACTGGTGTTCATGCAGAAAAAACAGCTCCAGGTAATCATGCACTGTTCTGATAGTAACTATAGAATAGTCTGATGGTAACTTCACATAGTTATGTTGGTAAGTTACATATTGTGGTCCCTGGTAACTTGAGTTGCTATATACTGATAAGATCTCTTCTTATTCCCTGATAACCTGTGCCACTATCCTCTCATGCCACAATATGTTCTATGTCCATGGTAACTAACCAGTATGTTGCATGACAACTTCTGCATTTTTTGTGCCCCTGATCAATACCATTTTTTTGTTATTTTTTTGGCCTGAACCAGTGATGTTCTGGTAAGTGTCATTGTTTGGCCTGATAACTTTGACTCTAACCAAATATTATCTTACCCAATACAGTCTTCACAACACCCCTTTATCCCAACATTCATTGTTTGGCCTAATAACTACCACTCTATCCCAACATTATCTTACCCAATACGGCCTTGGCAACACCCCTTTTCTATTGTGGTGATAAGTCATTATTATTGTGCTGGTAACTTTCATTGTTCTAGCTTGATAACTTTCACTATATCCTAATATTTAGTTTACCCAATACGGTAGTGACAACACCCCTTCTGTTATTATTTGATGGTACTTCCCCGTGAAGTTCACCAATGTTATTACTATATATTTTTTAATTTGTTTGTTTATTGTGTATATCCCTTTTCTCATGTCCCATCTTACCTTTTGATTTTCGTTTTTTTTATATAATAATGAAATATCGTTGTGTTCGGGTGTATGATGTAGAACTTGATGATGACGAAGTACTTATGTGGTGGGAAGAATTTGAACATGATAACCCAGCAGCCAAAGGAAAAGCTGTTGCCCAAGGAGGTAATCATTTTTTGTTACTTTGACAATGCCAAAGTTGTGATGCACTATATAAATGTCACCTGGTAACTTTTGCCCCCATTGTTGATAAGTTACTTACAAACTGATTGATAACTTCTGATTTCCCACTTCGTTGAACCCTTCAGATTGTTTAACCTCTGTTTATCATCACCAATCCTTTTTCTAAACCCTTCAGAATGTTTCGCAGAGCATTGTCAAAGCCCCACATTTTCTACACCACACTTACCCCAACCCAAAGAGTATATGCAGCGCAGTGCCATGCCTAGATCTTTAATTCGGAAAGTTATTGTTACCCGCCCATCACAATACTAGTTGCTGCCATATTCGGCACTCATCCCCATCAAAGAGGATGAGGCTGTTTATGATGAAGTTATCAAGCACACAACTGATTCGAACTCCAAGATTAAGGGGTAACAAACGAGCTTTCTTAGTTTTTCATACCTTTATTGCAAAAAAAATTGCCATTCCATTTGTTGAGTTGCTTTCCCCCTAGTATCATAGTTTTAGGGTAGTCGACATCGATGGAAGGTGGGTCACACTCGGCGAGCTTGCTGATTGTGTGAGAAAACGGGGCAGGTTTCAACCAGTATTATTGAGTTGCATGTCCGTGTTCTTCAACATTTGGAAATGCCAAACAAGATTATCTTCCCTTGGTCGCTGTCCATATATCTTCTTGTTGGAGACTTCAAATGTAAATCCGTAATGCATCATTTCCGACGGGACCAACATTACATTCCGAGCCACCAATATGAGGTACTTTCCAGTTTGTTGTCATTCTTACATGTTAATATCCATTGCCTACATTTTTATTGCCAATTTAGCGTTGATATATAATTAGTTTTCTTTCACCCATAATCATGATAATTTTGCACTACCAATCATGGTAAATTTTCTGTTTTCCTACTATTCTCATAATTTCCCAGTGCTTTATTTCATGATAACTTCAGTATACATAGTCCGGTATCTTTGTATTTTTCTGGTATGGTAAATTGAGCATCCAAGGTCTAATAATATTTCTATCTTTTGTGTTTTCATGGTGGCTCCAGCATCCCTATTCTTGTATTTTTTATCTTCAATCGTATGATAACTTGATTGCTTTGCATGGTAATTTAGCATCTAACTTCTGGTAGTTTTTATCTTCTCCCATGATAACTTTTTTATGTGCCTTGTATTTAAGCATGCCTTCCTTTTTCTGTTCATGTTACCATTATTGTAGCTACTATTCCCTGCTCTACAAAAGTTGGGAGCGGCACCACATGACAGTCATTGGTATGTATTATCGCTGAATCTTAAGGCGAAACGATTTGAGGTGCTAGATTCACTTCATGAAGAAGATAGTCCATCTTTAATTGAGCACGCAACAAGGTATATGAACGCTATAAAGAAGGCTTGGTTGATTGCATACAAGGACTCACATAAGCAAATTCAAGACTATGAACTCGTGTACATTGATGTTCTTAAACAGGAGAACGGGTTAGTTGTGTATTTGTTTTTACTTTACTTTTTTGTTGGAGCTCAATTTTTTGTTAGATATCATGCTTACTGTTCTCACTTTGACACTCTGTTTCAGCATTGATTGTGGCTTCTTCACTCTCATGTTTCTGGAGTTATGGAATGGGAAAAATAATCCTGCTTTCACCCATGACCAAGTACCAGCACTCAAAAAAATATTGACATTGAGATGGCTAAATCACACTCATAACAAATGCAAACAGTGGAGCCATCATTTGTTTGGCAACAATTCATGAAGTATCAACTGACATATTTTTTTCCGTTTGTGAGAGTAATTCCAGTGCTGGTCTTAAATTGATGTTAAATACTCGAAAGAAGTAGTTTAACATTTGCTTTGTTGTCACAATGCTATTTTTTTTGGGTTTTCTCACCACACAGAGAAAATCAAGGACCATTTGATAACTTATAGCATTTATGGCTAATATTTTGTACAAAAATGGTCTGATAACTAGTTGTTTTATCATTTTTTTGACATGAAATAATCTGATCACAATTTGTCTAGTAACTTGCAGATTATTTTGCTGATAACTAGCATGTATAAATGCTGATAGGTTACAAAAATGTAGGTATAATAACTTTTTTGATTGCATATAGTGCCGATAACTCACGGTAGTGAAATGACATAGATAAAACATCTAGATACCTGATGATGTCCCACAGTATCAAAGTGCTGACAACTTACACAATATGTTTATGATAACTTCCACCACAAAGTACTTAAAACCTCATCCCACCAAAGTGTTGATAACTTACATAAATATAGGTACGATAATTTGGATTACATTTGCTATTATAATGATCGGCAAACAAATGGAGATAAGTTGTGTCCATTCATTTGTAGTGACGATCTTCCTTTTTCTTTCATTCATATTGGTAGAGGTAACGTGCAGTTGCGCTTGTCATGGTCCAGGCTGCCGTAGACCCTGCACTTCCTTTGTTTTGTTGTGCAATGTAAAATGGATGTTGAACCTTTTTTTTGACCGCCCTTTCGTGGCAGTCTTCGAGGAATGGGATGTGGCGCCATGTGGTTGCTTGAATGTGGCGGCTGGCACGTTGACGCTAGCTTGTATTGTCACATGGATGCTTGTTTGTCCAGTGTTTGGGTTGTCCACTTGTTGTGTGTTAGGTATGTTTGTTTGCTGTTCAAAATGGATGGCTTCACTCGTTGCGACCACTGGATTAGAACATGGATCTTGTTGTGATTGGAACGATCCTCTATCTTCTTCCATGTCCCTTCTGGCCTTCTTATGCATGCATTTTGTTAGCGCATCCATTTCTTACTTGAAAGCATATAGGTGTTTTCTAGCCACCCTGGCATCATCATATGTGAGGCAAGTGTCCTTGGTTGTTGCCTTGAAATCCTTCAGCATTGACGTATATCGCATGACGCTTTTGCCCCCCTCTGGCATGCTCTTACTAACTGTTGGTTGTTCAAAATTAGGCTTGATTAGTTCTGCTTCCTGATCCCAAATCCATCTCTTTAGAATATACTTCTTAGGTATCTCATACACCCCGATCTGGTCCATCACTCGTATCACGTGTGCGCACAGTATACCATCTCGCTCAAACTTGCCGCAAGTGCATGAATATGTCCCTTAATCCTTGTTTGCTTGCACATGGTAATCCCTCTCCCCATATTTTGGTATGATTCCTCTGACTGAGCCGACCTTGAATGACACATTTTGCAATGTGTCACATCTGTAGTCAGTTTTCACCTTCATCTCCATCTGGAATTTGGAGAAAAGATTATCCGTGTAGAGGCCCCACACCTGTAACTCGAGTGGGTTGAACGAGTATGTTTCCACCTCTTTGTACACTATTTCCAATTGCTCTTTTGCCACGCTCACCATCACCTTCTCCTGGACCACAGTGTACTGTTTTGCAAATTCAACCAGTGAGTTATTTGGGTTGACGTACTTCTTCAACACAACGTTGAATCCCTCGCTCCTTGTCGTGGTCTGCAAGAACGGGAAGAAGTCGTGCATGTAGTACAACGGGACCCAGCATTCCCTGTTTTCCCACAGGCCACAGCCAATGGAATGTTCGTTGTCCATCACGATCATCCACCATTTTTCCTCAAACTCTTCCACTGCATTAAAAAACCAAGGAGATGGTAACTTAAGTGAGATCATGATAACTTTAATGTACTTAACATGATAACTTCCTTCAGGCAACACTAGGTGGTTCTAGTTCATGCAGAATGGGGAACTTTCCTAATGCACATAGATATGATAACTTGAACAAACAACTCTTGGTGACTCTAGCTCAGATAACTCTTCCACTGCATTCAAAAATCAAGGAGATGGTAACTCAAGTGCATAGATCATGATAATTTTGATGTACTTAACATGATAATTTCATTCAGGCAACACTTAGTGGTTCTAGTTTATGCAGAATGGGAACTAGAACAACATGGTAAATATGCTCAAGTGGTCATGATCACTTTCGAACATGAGTGCTGGTAACTTTTTCTGGGTACCATAACAGTCCAGTTTTTACATGAAACCTCTTTTTAAATGTGGAGAAAATTGGTATAATTGGTGATGATTTATTATGATTCAGCATGGTAACTTTGGATGTCGTGACACAATAGCTAGTTTGCGGTTATAGGAGTGAAGTGTGTTGTGTGGAAATACATTACCAGTCAAGCTGTTGTCAACACAATCTTTGAATGCTTTGTTCAGTGGTTGATCATCAGCCATTAGCCTCCCAAGCTTCTCCTGTGCTTTCTTCATAATGTGCCATCTGCAATTTCTGTGTACTATCCTGATGAACACCTCATCAATAGCATTCCTCATGGCAAAGTCCTGATCTATGATTATGTTCTTTGGCGCAACCCCACCCATCGCATGCAATAATGTGTTAAACAACCACACAAAGTTGTTAGTCGGTTTGTTTCGAATGAAACCACAACCAAATTGGATTGATTGCCCATGGTTGTTAATGACAATGAAGGGCGCACACGACATCTTGTATATATTAGTCATGTACGTTGTGTCGAACGACACAATGTCGTTGTTGTGTATGCTCTGCGCGACACGCCATCTATCCAGAACACGTTTTCCACCCTGTCTTTGTCATCAAGTTTCATTCTCTAATAGAAATCTGGATCGTTTGCCCTCAGCTCCTCAAAGTATGTAATCGTGCTCCCCACGTCCGCATTACGGTACTCCTTACGAAATTTGGCTCGTTGATTCGCAAGGTCCTGCGTTGTGTATGGTACATTCTCAGCAGCACCATAGAACCATGAAACTAGTTGCATTTGCCTCGCGGTCTATATGTTGCATTCGTGCAGAATCCATAAGAAGTCCTTCTCGTCTTTGAGAATGTTCCAATGTGATGCTAGAAATTTTGTCAGGGAAGGCTTTCTGATCAGTGGGTGGTTGTGGTTGTCGTCGAAGCATTCAACTCTCCACCACGCATCCTTGTGTGTAAGATAAAGGTGGGCTGGACACTCAGTCATCACAATCTTCGACCTTTTTATCTTCTTCATGATGCCTTTTGGGTTCTGCACATCCTACACCTCCTCCTCCTTCTTCTTTGGCTTGCCGCCTTTCCCACACACCAGGAGTCCTCTGCTCACTGTGTTGTCCTTCAGTGTTCTTGTGTACTCTATCCTTGTCCCAAATTCATGCATGAGTGCATATAGCTCCTCAAAAAGTGTCAAACTTTATTGTTGTATCAGGAGCCTTAGGCGTGGAGTATGCCTCAGTGTTAACCCCTCCTTGATCATCGTTCAACGCTCATGTTTCTAGACTTGCCTGCTCGCTGACCGACACATAAAAAACTTTTCTTCCCCCCAATGCTAGAACTTGCTTCCTTGTTTGGTTCATGGATCCTTGGGTTAGATGTAGGTGGAGCACCTGCATGTTTTTCACATGAGACGGTCTGTCAAAACATGATTTATCATTTGGTGGTAACTTGTATTGAACATGTGTGGTAAGCTGCAGTATGTTGGCATGGTAGCACCTGATGAAGCATTTTCTTTCTTACTTTTGTTTATTTCAGTAAGTCAAGAAAAACATGACTTTTGTTGTTCTTTGTTTTATATTTGCATGCTCAACATTCATTTTTTTGCAAACCCTAAAAGCAGTGCTAGCCAATTGACATAAAATGGAGTAAAAGATGTTTTGCAAATACATCATGGTGTGAAGGAAATATGCCCTAGAGGCAGTAATAAAGTTATTATTTATTTCCTTATATCATGATAAATGTTTATTATTCATGCTAGAATTGTATTAACCGGAAACGTAATACATGTGTGAATACATAGACAAACAGAGTGTCACTAGTATGCCTCTACTTGACTAGCTCGTTAATTAAAGATGGTTATGTTTCCTAACCATAGACATGAGTTGTCATTTGATTAACGGGATCACATCATTAGGAGAATGATGTGATTGACTTGACCCATTCCGTTAGCTTAGCACTTGATCGTTTAGTATGTTGCTATTGCTTTCTTCATGACTTATACATGTTCCTATGACTATGAGATTATGCAACTCCCGTTTACCGGAGGAACACTTTGTGTGCTACCAAACGTCACAACGTAACTGGGTGATTATAAAGGTGCTCTACGGGTGTCTCCGAAGGTATTTGTTGGGTTGGCGTATTTCAAGATTACGATTTGTCACTCCGATTGTCGGAGAGGTATCTCTGGGCCCACTCGGTAATGCACATCACTATAAGCCTTGCAAACATTGCAACTAATGAGTTAGTTGTGGGATGATGTATTACAGAACGAGTAAAGAGACTTGCCGGTAACGAGATTGAACTAGGTATTGAGATACCGACGATCGAATCTCGGCAAGTAACATACCGATGACAAAGGGAACAACGTATGTTGTTATGCGGTTTGACCGATAAAGAACTTCGTAGAATATGTGGGAGCCAATATGAGCATCCAGGTTCCGCTATTGGTTATTGACCGGAGACGTGTCTCGGTCATGTCTACATTGTTCTCGAACCCGTAGGGTCCGCACGCTTAAAGTTCGATGACGGTTATATTATGAGTTTATGTGTTTTGATGTACCGAAGGTAGTTCGGAGTCCCGGATGAGATCGCAGACATGACGAGGAGTCTTGAAATGGTCGAGACGTAAAGATCGATATATTGGACGACTATATTCGGACATCAGAAAGGTTTCGAGTGATTCGGGTATTTTTTTTGAGTACCGGAGAGTTACGGGAATTCGTCGGGGAGTATATGGGCCTTATTGGGCTTTAGGGGAAAGAGAGAGGAGAGGCTGGGTGCCCCCCCAAGGCCTAGTCCGAATTGGACTAGGGGGAGGGGCTGCGCCCCCTCCTTCCTTCTCTTCTCTCTCCCCTTTCCTTGACTCCTACTCCTACTACTTGGAAGGGGGGCGAATCCTACTCCCGGTGGGAGTAGGACTCCTCCCAGGGCGCGCCATAGAGAGGGCCGGCCCTCCCCCTCCTCCACTCCTTTATATACGGGGAGGGGGGCACCCCTTGGAGACACAACAATTGATCGTTTGATCTTTTAGCCGTGTGCGGTGCCCCCCTCCACCATAGTCCACCTCGATAATACTGTAGCGGTGCTTAGGCGAAGCCCTGCGTCGGTAGAACATCATCATCGTCACCACGCCGTCGTGCTGATGAAACTCTTCCTCAACACTCGACTGGATCGGAGTTCGAGGGACGTCATCGAGCTGAACGTGTGCTGAACTCGGAGGTGTCATGCGTTCGGTACTTGATCGGTCGGATCGTGAAGACGTACAACTACATCAACTGCGTTGTGCTAACGCTTCCGCTTTCGGTCTACGAGGGTACATGGACAACACTCTCCCCTCTCGTTGCTATGCATCACCATGATCTTGCGTGTGCGTAGGAATTTTTTTGAAATTACTACGTTCCCCAACAGTGGTATCCGTGCCTGGTTTTATGCGTTGATGTTATATGCACGAGTAGAACACAAGTGAGTTGTGGGTGATACAAGTCATATTGCTTACCAGCATGTCATACTTTGGTTCGGCGGTATTGTTGGATGAAGCGGCCCGGACCGACATTACGCGTACGCTTACGCGAGACTGGTTCTACCGACGTGCTTCGCACACAGGTGGCTGGCGGGTGTCAGTTTCTCCAACTTTAGTTGAACCGAGTGTGGCTACGCCCGGTCCTTGAGAAGGTTAAAACAGCACTAACTTGAGGAACTATCGTTGTGGTTTTGATGCGTAGGTAAGAACGGTTCTTGCTCAGCCCGTAGCAGCCACGTAAAACTTGCAACAACAAAGTAGAGGACGTCTAACTTGTTTTCGCAGGGCATGTTGTGATGTGATATGGTCAAGACGTGATGAGATATAAGTTGTTGTATAAGATGATCATGTTTTGTTGAAATTATCGGCAACTGGCAGAAGCCTTATGATTGTCTCTTTATTGCATAAGATGCACGCACCAAATAATTGCTTTACTTCATCGCTATGCGATAGCAATAGTTGCAAGAGCAATAGTTGGCGAGACGACCATGTGACGACACATTGATATAGATAAAGATGATGGAGATCATGGTGTCATGCCGGTGACGATGGAAATCATGACGATGCTTTGGAGATGGAGATCAAAGGCACAAGATGATGATGGCCATATCATGTCACATATTTTGATTGCATGTATTGTTTATCTTTTATACATCTTATTTTGCTTAGTTCGGCGGTAGCTTTATAAGATGATCCCTTACTAAATTTCAAGATAAAAGTGTTCTCCCTGAGTATGCACCGTTGCCAAAGTTCGTCGTGCCGAGACACCACGTGATGATCGGGTGTGATAAGCTCTACGTCCATCTACAACGGGTACAAGCCAGTTTTGCACACACAGAATACTCAGGTTAAATTTGACGAGCCTAGCATATGCAGATATGGCCTCGGAACACCGGAAACCGAAAGGTCGAGCGTGAATCATATAGTAGATATGATCAACATAGTGATGTTCACCATTGAAAACTACTCCATCTCACGTGATGATCGGACATGGTTTAGTTGATTTGGATCACGTGATCATTTAGATGACTAGAGGGATGTCTATCTAAGTGGGAGTTCTTAAGTAATATGATTAATTGAACTTTAATTTATCATGAACTTAGTCCTGATAGTATTTCCATAACTATGTTGTAGATCAATAGCTCGCGATGTTGCTCCCCGTTTATTTTTTATATGTTCCTAGAGAAAAACTATGTTGAAAAATGTTAGTAGCAATGATGCGGACTAGGTCCGTAATCTGAGGTTTATCCTCCTTGCTGCACAGAAGAATTATGTCCTTGATGCACCGCTAGGTGACAGACCTACTGCAGGAGCAGATGCAGACGTTTGAACGTTTGGCTAGCTCAATATGATGACTACTTGATAGTTTAGTGCACCATGCTTAATGTCTTAGAATCAGGACTTCAAAGACGTTTTGAACGTCATGGACCACATGAGATGTTCCAGGAGTTGAAGTTAATATTTCAAGCAAATACCCAAGTTGAGAGATATGAAATCTCCAACAAGTTCTATAGCTAAAAGATGGAGGAGAATAGCTCAAGCAGTGAGCATGTGCTCAGATTGTCTGGGTACTACAATCGCTTGAATCAAGTGGGAGTTAATCTTCCAGATAAAATAGTGATTGACAGAATTCTCTAGTCACCATCACCAAGTTAGTAGAACTTCGTGATGAACTATAATATGCAAGGGATAATGGAAACGATTCCCAAGCTCTTCGTGATGCTGAAATCGACGGAGGTAGAAATCAAGAAAGAGTATCAAGTGTTGATGGTTAACAAGATCACTAGTTTCAAGAAAAGGGCAAAGGGATAGAAGGGGAACTTCAAGAAGAACATCAAGCAAGTTGCTGCTCAAGTGAAGAAGCCCAAGTCCGGACCTAAGCCTGAGACTAAGTGCTTCTACTGCAAAGGGACTGGTCACTAGAAGCGGAAACACCCCAAGTATTTGGCGGATCAGAAGGATGGCAAAGTGAACAAGCTATATTTGATATACATGTTATTGATGTGTACCTTACTAGTGTTTATAGTAGCCCCTGGGTATTTGATACTTGTTCGGTTGCTAAAAATTAGTAACTCGAAATAGGAGTTACAGAATGAACAAAGACTAGTTAAGGGTGAAGTGGCGATGTGTGTTGGAAGTGGTTCCAAGATTGATATGATCATCATCGCACACTCCCTATACTTTCGGGATTAGTGTTGAACCTAAATAATTGTTATTTGGTGTTTGCGTTGAGCATGAATATGATTTGATCATGTTTATTGCAATACGGTTATTCATTTAAGTTAGAGAATAATTGTTGTTCTGTTTACATGAATAAAACCTTATATGGTTACACACCCAATGAAAATGGTTCGTTGGATCTCGATCGTAGTAATAGACATATTCATAATTTTGAAGCCAAAAGATGCAAAGTTAATAATGATAGTGCAACTTATTTGTGGCACTGCCGTTTAAGTCATATTGGTGTAAAGCGCATGAAGAAACTCCATGCTGATGGGCTTTTGGAATCACTTGATTACGAATCACTTGATGCTTGCGAACCATGCCTCTTGGGCAAGATGACTAAAACACCGTTCTCCGGAACAATGGAGCGAGCAACAGATTTGTTGGAAATCATACATACTGATGTATGTGGTCCGATGAATATTGAGGCTTGCGGCAGGTATCATTATTTTCTGACATTCACAGATGATTTGAGCAGATATGGGTATATCTACTTGATGAAACATAAAGTCTGAAATATTTGAAAAGTTCATATAATTTCAGAGTGAAGTGGAAAATCATCATAACAAGAAAATAAAGTTTCCACGATCTGATCGTGGAGGAGAATATTTGAGTTACGAGTTTGGTCTTCAATTAAAACAATGTGGAATAGTTTCACAAACTCATGCCGCCTGGAACACCACAGCGTAATGGTGTGTCCGAACGTCATAACCGTACTTTATTGAATATAGTGCAATCTATGATGTCTCTTACCGATTTACCACTATCGTTTTGGGGTTATGCATTAGAGACAACTGCATTCACATTAAAAAGGGCACCATCTAAATCCATTGAGACGACACCGTATGAACTGTGGTTTAGCAAGAAACCTAAGCTGTCGTTTCTTAAAGTTTGGAGTTGCCATGCTTATGTGAAAAAGTTTCATCTTGATAAGCTCAAACCCAAGTCGGAGAAATGCGTCTTCATAGGATACCCAAAGGATACATTTGGGTACACCTTCTATCACAGATCCAAAGGCAAGACATTCGTTGCTAAGAATGGATCCTTTCTAGAGAAGGAGTTTCTCTCGAAAGAAGTGAGTTGGAGGAAAGTAGAACTTGATGAGGTAACTGTACCTGCTCCCTTATTGGAAAGTAGTTTATCACAGAAAACTGTTCGTGTGACTCCTACACCAATTAGTGAGGAAGCTAATCATGATGATCATGTAACTTCAGATCAAGTTACTACCGAACCTCGTAGGTCAACCAGAATAAGATCTGCACTAGAGTGGTACGGTAATCCTGTTCTGGAGGTCATGTTACTTGACCATGATGAACCTGCGAACTATGAGGAAGCGATGATGAGCCCAGATTCCGTGAAATGGCTTGAGGCCATGAAATCTGAGATGGGATCCATGTATGAGAACAAAGTGTGGACTTTGGTTGACTTGCCCGATGATCGGCAAGCCATAGAAAATAAATGGATCTTCAAGAGGAAGACGGACGCTGATTAGTGTTACTATCTACAAAGCTAGAATTGTCGCAAAAGGTTTTCAACAAGTTCAAGGTGTTGACTACGATGAGAGTTTCTCACTCATATCTATGCTTAAGTCTGTCCAAATCATGTTAGCAATTGCCGCATTTTATGAAATCTGGCAAATGGATAACAAAACTGTATTTCTTAATGGATTTATTAAAGAAGAGTTGTATATGATGCAACCAGAATGTTTGTCAATCCTAAAGGTGTTAACAAAATGTGCAAGCTCCAGCGATCCATCTATGGACTGGTGCAAGCATCTCGGAGTTGGAATATACGCTTTGATAAGTTGATCAAAGCATATAGTTTTATACAGACTTGCGGTGAAGCCTATATTTACAAGAAAGTGAGTGGGAGCACTACAGCATTTCTGATAAGTATATGTGAATGACATATTGTTGATCAGAGATAATGTAGAATTATTCTGCAAAGCATAAAGGAGTGTTTGCAAGGAGTTTTTCAAAGAAAGACCTCGGTGAAGCTGCTTACATATTGAGCATCAAGATCTATAGAGATAGATCAAGACGCTTGATAAGTTTTTTTTTCAATGAGTACATACCTTGACAAGATTTTGAAGTAGATCAAAATGGAACAGTCAAAGAAAGAGTTCTTGCCTGTGTTACAAGGTGTGAAATTGAGTAAGACTCAAAACCCGACCACGGTAGAAGATAGAAAGAGAATGAAAGTCATTCCCTATGCCTCAGCCATAGGTTCTATGAAGTATGCCATGCTGTGTACCAGATCTATTGTATACCCTACACTGAGTTTGACAAGGGAGTACAATAGTCATCTAGGAGTAGATCACTGGACAGCGTTCAAAATTATCCTTAGTGGAATAAGGACATGTTTCTCGATTATGGAGGTGACAAAAAGGTTCGTCGTAAAGGGTTACGTCGATGCAAGTTTTGACACTGATCTAGATGACTCTAAGTCTCAATCTGGATACATATTGAAAGTGGGAGCAATTAGCTAGAGTAGCTCCGTGCAGAGCATTGTTGACATAAAAATTTGCAAAATACATACGGATCTGAATGTGGCAAACCCGTTGACTAAACTTCTCTCACAAGCAAAACATGATCACACCTTACTACTCTTTGGGTGTTAATCACATAGCGATGTGAACTAGATTATTGACTCTAGTAAACCCTTTGGGTGTTGGTCACATGACAATGTGAACTATGGGTGTTAATCACATGGTAATGTGAACTATTGGTATTAAATCACATGGTGATGTGAACTAGATTATTAACTCTAGTGCAAGTGGGAGACTGAAGGAAATATGCCCCAGAGGCAATAATAAAGTTATTATTTATTTCCTTATATCATGATAAATGTTTATTATTCATGCTAGAATTGTATTAACCGGAAACATAATACATGTGTGAATAAATAGACAAACAGAGTGTCACTAGTATGCCTCTACTTGACTAGCTCGTTAATTAAAGATGGTCATGTTTCCTAACCATAGACATGAGTTGTCATTTGATTAACGGGATCACATCATTAGGAGAATGATGTGATTGACTTGACCCATTCCGTTAGCTTAGCACTTGATCATTTAGTATGTTGCTATTGCTTTCTTCATGACTTATACATGTTCCTATGACTATGAGATTATGCAACTCCCGTTTACCGGAGGAACACTTTGTGTGCTACCAAACGTCACAACGTAACTGGGTGATTATAAAGGTGCTCTACAGGTGTCTCCGAAGGTATTTGTCGGGTTGGCGTATTTCGAGATTAGGATTTGTCACTCCGATTGTCGGAGAGGTATCTCTGGGCCCACTCGGTAATGCACATCACTATAAGCCTTGCAAGCATTGCAACTAATGAGTTAGTTGCGGGATGATGTATTACATAACGAGTAAAGAGACTTGCCAATAACGAGATTGAACTAGGTATTGAGATACCGACGATCGAATCTCGGGCAAGTAATATACCGATGACAAAGGGAACAACGTATGTTGTTATGCGGTTTGACCGATAAAGATCTTCGTAGAATATGTGGGAGCCAATATGAGCATCCAGGTTCCGCTATTGGTTATTGACCGGAGACGTGTCTCGGTCATGTCTACATTGTTCTCGAACCCGTAGGGTCCGCACGCTTAAAGTTCGATGACGGTTATATTATGAGTTTATGTGTTTTGATGTACCGAAGGTAGTTCGGAGTCCCGGATGAGATCGCAGACATGACAAGGAGTCTCGAAATGGTCGAGACGTAAAGATCGATATATTGGACGACTATATTCGGACATCGGAAAGGTTCCGAGTGATTCGGGTATTTTTCGGAGTACCGGAGAGTTACGGGAATTCGTCGGGGAGTATATGGGCCTTATTGGGCTTTAGGGGAAAGAGAGAGGAGAGGCTCGGCGCCCCCCAAGGCCTAGTCCGAATTGGACTAGGGGGAGGGGCTGCGCCCCCTCCTTCCTTCTCTTCTCTCTCCCCTTTCCTTGACTCCTACTCCTACTACTTGGAAGGGGGGAATCCTACTCCCGGTGGGAGTAGGACTCCTCCCAGGGCGCGCCATAGAGAGGGCCGGCCCTCCCCCTCCTCCACTCCTTTATATACGGGGAGGGGGGCACCCCTTGGAGACACAACAATTGATCGTTTGATCTTTTAGCCGTGTGCGGTGCCCCCCTCCACCATAGTCCACCTCGATAATACTGTAGCGGTGCTTAGGCGAAGCCCTGCGTCGGTAGAACATCATCATCGTCACCACGCCGTCGTGCTGACGAAATTCTCCCTCAACACTCGGCTGGATCGGAGTTCGAGGGACGTCATCGAGCTGAACGTGTGCTGAACTCGGAGGTGCCGTGCGTTCGGTACTTGATCGGTCGGATCGTGAAGACGTACGACTACATCAACCGCGTTGTGCTAACGCTTCTGCTTTCGGTCTATGAGGGTACGTGGACAACACTCTCCCCTCTCGTTGCTATGCATCATCATGATCTTGCGTGTGCGTAGGATTTTTTTTAAAATTACTACGTTCCCCAACATGGTGTTCTACTTGTAGGAAGCCTGGTAGTTTACAAGATGTAGCATGGTAATTACTATGCATTTATGATGGTAATTGCTCAGATGTGGAGCTGATAATAGTATAACATTTTTGGCGCTTCATGGACAGAGAGTTAACATTTTTGTGTGTGAATTGTCTCTTACCTGCAACTTGGCGGTTGATGTTGGCAGAACCAAAGCTAGTCGTACGTGCATCATCATCATGCCGGTTCTCTTGCCCACCATGCTCTTTGACATTCATGTTATCTCTGTGGATTTCCGCCATCCTACAACACCTGCATACAAATTTATGAGGATTGGTCACACTATTGAACATTAATTTTTCATACATCAATAGTATTTTTTCTTGTATTATTTTTTGTGATTTTTGAACTGATTTTGATATTATCATTTTTTATAGGTTACAAAGTGATAGTCATTTGGCAGTCTATTCCACTTGGCAACATTAGTGACTGCTGCAACTCTCTGTTCTACTTTCTGGTGGTAGCATATATTCGGAATGTGTGGCAACCTGCACCATGTTGGTATGGTAACACATGATAAATCATTCTTTTCTATTCCACTGATGATAACTTTGTATGAAACAAGATGGCAGCTTTGTTGTTGCTCTTCATCCCTATACAATAGTGGAATAATTGAAACAAGTATGGATCTAGTTGGGGA
The DNA here is from genome assembly GCF_018294505.1 of Triticum aestivum. NCBI lineage: Eukaryota > Viridiplantae > Streptophyta > Magnoliopsida > Poales > Poaceae > Triticum > Triticum aestivum. Next base: position 482,974,238 of record NC_057802.1, on the reverse strand, counting down.
TTTGTAACCTTTTCTATTTTTGATACAATAAGTGTTTTGTAGAAGAATTACATGGTTTTGTGAAATAAGTTGAAAAGGAGTTGCTTTTTTTCAAAAAAATCGTATATGCCCTGATAATTCTTCTATTGTACACATTATTATTTCCCCTGGTAACTCATTTGAATCAGGTTGGTAGCTTATATGCACACAATATGGTAAAAACGGGGAAAATGGCCCCCTTTTCTTCACTTATTTTTCCGTGTGTTTCTTTTTTCGTGGGGGCCTTGAGTTTGGACTGAATTGAAATATATGTCTTGTAGGAGTACCTTATTCTTCTGGTTTCTTGCTGGATCCCAAACGCCTGGTAAGATATGGTGTCCCTGGTGGTAGTTTCAGGCAAGATCTCGTGGTAACTTCAGCACCTCAGGTGCCCTTGCATGGTTTGTGGATCAAATCGGGTGGGGTGGTGGTGGTGGTGGTAGGGGGACAGAGATGAGTGTGTTGTCGCCGGCTTGAGGGCATCGCTAGGGAGATAGAAAGAGGAAGAGGGGTTTGATGGAGATCGTGGGGTGCCTTTTCTTGCTCCGGAGGTAAGAAAGTTGGGTTAGGGAGGTGGTGGCGCGTGGGGGGGGGCAAGGTCACGTGCTGCATCGCTCGGGGATGGGGGGGGAGTTAGCTAGTCGAGCCTCGTCGCGATGGCTCGGAGTACTATGGAGGTTTGATCGTTCGGAGCTATCCTATAGGTACGAACGTTGGGAACATACCGTTGTCCTTGATTAAAATAACAATGATTTCTAAAAGAAATTTAAGATGATTTAAATCTTCTGGATTTTTCTACATGCCCCGGTTGATTTATAGAATTGCAGATCATATTTTTTTCCCCTAGGATTCATTTGTATTTGATTTTGTACGAAATTTCACATCCATTTCAATCTCATGTGAAGAAACCTTTATTTTTCCTGCACCATCAGACTACATGCAATAGTTAGTATTGAATGGTTTCTAGGCTCGGACGACGCTTGGACGGATGGCTGCACTTCATCTTTGAGTTGGTTTTTTAGGCTCCGATCCTTTTCGAGTTCGTTCATTTGAACGGATTAAACAGAGCTCATGTGTAGATTCCTATCGGCTCCTCGGGGTGGCGAGGTTATGGTTTCTCACCGTTTGTCGCGATGCCACGATTTGGCATCAAAGTCTTCAAATCAATTCTAGAGTTCAATGATGACAACTGCAGCTCCCGGACGTTGATCCTTTGGGGCACATGCATGAGGAATTCCTAGTTGTCATCGGTAGGGTTAGACCGTCTTCAATGTGGGAACCAGGGACGGAGCTGGCATGTAGGTATTGGGGTCAATTGACCCCCATGAAATTACTAAATCCTTCATTAACTTAGTACTAATCATTGTTGATTTATAAAAGATGACCCCGTTGCCATGGATATGGCCCCATCAAGCTTTTTTTCTAGCTTCGTCCCTGGTGGGGACGGCGACAACAACGCATCGACGTCTTGACAACGACAATGTCGTTCGATGGTTTAGGGGGCTTGATGTAATTTTTATTATATTTAAGATGCTTCATACTTTTGCTGATCTTTTATTGTTATAAAGATCAAAGTTTTCACATGTTTATAAGAATCGTCTGAATCAGAGAGGCCCTAAAACATCTAAGCGTCATCCGGGGTAGTGCCTGGTGGCTTCTCTCTCCATAATCTCGGGAGCCTGGCATCATCCACGTATCGGACAAAGGCACACATACAATCTACGACTGAGATCGCGTCATGCTAGTATGCGACGAATCTAAAAACATATTTGCTATGACATGAGCACAACGCATTTTTTCTTACTATAATCAATCAAAGACCTGAAAATCAATGCCCGATTTGTATTCTCAAGAGGGAGTACTTGTGTTTTGGTTCAGCCTCATCCCACGCAGTCAAATGGATCCACACACAACACATGAACACAACGCTCACGCTCACGTTATCAGCGACCGGGCTGGTACAAGCAACCGAAAGAAGAAGAAAAAGACAAGCATCATCGCCCGCGGCACGAGGGAGAGCGCAAAACGATGTGCTGCAGCTGCTACACGGAAACAGTGTGCAGGGCAGCGGTTTATCCTTGGCATGCTACGTGCATACCAGCAACGTGGACCGGGCAATGAATGACGAAGCGGCCCATTTGCATAGCATAGCAAAACCTCGACGGCGTCAGAGGCGGCGACCTGCGCAACACACGGCCGACGAACGAGAGTGACACCACGACGGGCATCTCGCCGACTGCGCGCGGTCCCCACATGGCCACACATCCCCTCCCTCCCTCTACAAAAGAAGCAGTAGCACTCCCGTGCGCGTCACTTCCGCCAGCGACCGATCCATTCCCACTTCGCACAGACGCATCCGCATCCGCATCCACCCCCGGTAGTACAGATCGGATCCCCACCCATGGCCGGGCACTTCGACCTCCAGGGCAGGCATGGCAAGTCCCGCGTCCGCGTCTCCCGCGTCTGGCGCCGCCCCGCCGATGCCGGCGGCCACCTCTTCGTCGAGTGGAGCGTCGCCGTCAGCGTCGTCTCCGACTGCCTCCCATCCTACACCTCCGACGACAACTCCGCCATCGTCGCCACCGACTCCATCAAGAACACCGTACGCCCCTCTTCCCTTTCTCTCTGTGCCCGGCGCGGCGATGCTCCCCAGTACTCCCGGTCCTAGTTCCTTGATTGATTCGCCGCGGCTTTTGTTTGCTTGATCAGGTGTATGTGAAGGCCAAGGAGTGCACGGAGGTGGTGTCCATGGAGGAATTCGCGGTCATCCTCGGGAGGCATTTCACCTCACTGTACCCGCAGGTAGGGAATGGTGCAGTGGATTTTTTTAAAAAGAAATTTAGAGTGGAGCCCAGCCATTTATGGTGTATTCTTTGTTCGAGCAGGTCTCAGAGGCTGCAGTGACAATCGTGGAGCGCCCATGGGAGCGTGTGGCTGTGGACGGGAAGCCCCATTCGCATGGTGAGAAGAGTTTCATTGCTTACGCTTGCTGTTTACTTGTGCCGTCGTAAGCAAAATGTGCTTTCATGATGCCATAATAAGTTTCATTCAAATGGAAGCCCAAGTCAGGATGGCCAAACCACCCAGCTTTACTTAGCAATATGAGAGTACAGCTGAGTATGTAGAAGCAGAGATCAGACGCCAGGGATTATACATCCCCGAATGGCCAAACTTGTGTACAATCTGTATTGAAGAAGTGGCATAAAACAATTTCACATATGCTCCATCCTCCAGTCTTGTTTCAGTGGTCACCTGCCATAGAAGTTCTGAACCCCTTTAAAGGAAATGCTGATCTGACTCTTTTAGTAGATCAGCACGGTATCCGATCCATGTGCAAATAGGATGAATTGCAGCTGTTCTGGGCCATTAAGATTTTATGACAAAAAGTATGTTATGTGTGTTTCTTCCACATTTCTGAACACTCTGTCGTTCATTATGAACAGTTTTTAGCGACAGTCTATGCATTGAAAAACATTGTAAAGATCAACAAGCAGTAGCAATTGAAGTAAAGCTAGAGAAAAGGGATGCTAGATACTGAAAGCCTTTGGCAATGTATATTTATCAACAACTCAGCCAACAAGGTAGAATATGTTGTCAAGTGCCAACAAACATCATGTTGCTTTATCTAGCATGAGGATGCACAATCATCATTTAACTGTTTTTTACTGAACATATACTCTACTTGATACTTAATTGGCAAGTGAATATTTAAGTAGTGTAATGCACAAATTTGTTTGCTGTTTGGAATCCCTCTTCTAAGTAGTGAAATGTATTCCATTATTATTAGAGAACAGAACCAAATGGGGCTTAACCAATAAGTTAAATACCAGAGCCACTCATCTTTAATCATGTACTCCCTCTGTAAACTTCTATAAGATGATCTTATAAAAGTTTACAGAGGGAGTAGTTACTATTGGCCAATAATAATTTTCCTATGGAGCTCTCAAATAATTTCACATCATTATCATTGTGATTGCAAGTTGGATAGTGCGGTGCATAAATAGTACCCTTACCTGTATGTCTTCCATTTTCTCCTTGAAACTTAGATTCCTGGTAGATCCACTGATAGTCAAAAAGGAGGATTATGATAATCGAGCACACTGTTTCTTACCAACTACTTGCTGATTATTTTTTAACGAATAACTTTCTCACATTTATTGTGGTAAATATTCACATTTATACAGCTTCCTTGCAAAATGTCCTGGTAAAGGAAAACAGTCCCTCCCTGACGATTCATTTCAGAGTTATTTGATAACTTATATAATGGACTTCTTTGCAGGGTTCAAACTTGGTTCTGAAAAGCACACCACAGAGGTCACGGTGAAGAAGTCTGGAAGCCTGCTTATAAATTCTGGGATACAAGGATACTCCCTGCTAAAGACAACTCAGGTGCTTATTTCACTCATTTGTCTTGGTCCTCTCCATATTTCTCCAACTCTGGTTGAGTTTGCTAGTCACAGTACATAGTTGAATAAGTTATAGTTCTGATATGACAGAGATTTATAGGAGATTATTAAGTAGGAAGATATATTTAGTCTTATCAGAAGTTTTTCCCATGGTTGATGGGATATGAGACAAGTCCTTGTAGAAGACCGTTGAAATAGGAATGGACATGCTACAGCTATGTCAATATGTCTGTATTCATGCTTTTGGAGTCAAATGCAGCATGTCATCAGGCAGGAATTTTGTTAGATGTAGTGTCACCTAAGCAAAATAATTTACTCAGAACTGTTTAGTTTAGCATTACAGAAATAGGCTGCAGGTGCAAGTAATAAATGCTAAATTCTTATCACTGTCTATCTCAGTCTGGATTTGAAGGATTCATGAGGGACCGCTACACTCTTCTTCCTGAAACAAGAGAAAGAATTGTAGCAACAGAAGTAACTGCTTGGTGGAGGTTTGCGCACTCTTCCCCATCTGCCTGAAATGTTCTCTTTTCCACGATGCTGATAGTCATTCTACCCTTTTATTATTGTCTATAGTAATTCTTAAATTCAAGGCGATAAATCAAGTGTCAGTATTACTATAGTATTTTAAAGTTGAACTGTCGCTTGTTTGTCTAGTGGAGTAGCACTTCTATTGCTGATGGTCTTGGACAAGCATAGTTCTTTACAAATACGGAAATACTGTTGCCAGTATCTTTTGGGTTTTAAAGCTAATATGAGCTCATGTTACAAGTCACAATTCACGATTTCCTAGTCTTTTAAATAACAAAACATGCCAGAATCCATCCAATTGATTACCATAATGCTTTCTCTTTTGTATTCAGGTATCCGTTCGAGCATATTTCCCAGCTTCCGTCAAAGCCATTTTGCTTCACACAAAGATACCAGGATGTAAAGAAGGTTCTTGCAGACACATTCTTTGGTCCTTCTGATGTTGGTGTATATAGTCCATCCGTGCAGAATACATTATACCTCATGGCTAGGGAAGTTCTTACCAGGTTTGCAGCTGAGATTTGGCCATTACTTTGTTACCTGCTGTAGCTTTTTGTCAGCCGTATTTAGCCCCTACTTTCAAGTATGCCTGAACATATGATGTCAACTCCCAGGTTCCCAGACATAGCATCCGTTCAGCTTAGGATGCCAAACCTCCACTTTCTTCCCGTGAACCTAGGGGGGAAAGAAAATCCAGGATTGGTGAAGGTGAGAACAATGGGTACAACATGTATTTGTCCTGTTTTCAGAATATTAATACTTGGTAGTCCAAAAACATTCTTGAGGTATATATATTTAACTGAGTCATTTCTATGTACAGTTTGCTGATGATGTGTACATGCCGACTGACGAGCCGCATGGAACCATCGAAGCAACGTTGAGCCGTGCCAACTCAAAGCTGTAATTTCACTTGATGCTTGTGGCCAGGCTCATGATTTGGTTTGGTTTCTTGAAGATCACAATCGCCAATAAACAAAGTGATAGGGGGAAAGCTAGCACAACCACCCCTTGCAAAAGGGTAAAAGGACGTAAACTTTGCATATGTATTCAGCTAATTGACTTGTACATGGCTAGCTAGAGTTCCCCCATCGTAAATTTTACTGTTGTACAAAACCTTCAATGTTTCGTTGTCTCCACAATGCTATAATATAGCCTGTTTTTTCTTTTCTTTTCGAGAAATAGAACTTCTCGGCAGAATATGATTTAGAGTAAAGGCCGTGTACACAAAAGTATCGCATGGGCCATGAATATGGGCTACAGTAGACAAAAATGAGGAATGGAAAAAAATTCAATTATCAAAGCTTGACACTGAACCCAGCTTCTGAGATATAATGATCGAGAGTCGAGACTACTTCCTCCGTTCTGAATTACTTGTCGCAGAAATGGATGTATCTATTTCTGTGACAAGCCATTTCTGCGACAAGTAATTCGTGAAGGAGGGAGTACTTTTTTAAGTTCCCGAAGCACAAATCACCTTGATATCTACTGCTACCAGAGTGATACAAACTTGCACGAAATTCTTTCTCACAAAAAAAATTGTACGAAATTAAAATACAAAAGTATTTGAAAATTGTGGAAAAATGTGAACGTTTGCTGACATATGTGTCTATAATCCTACAAATTTCAATAAAAACAGAAGTCCAACATGTCACATCGAAAGACAAAAGCCGTGGCATCCGACCATGTCCATCATACAATCAAGGTTGATAGATTCATCATGAAGTATATTTTTATAATATTGATAAAGGTGTTTGCCTTAGAACAAATGTAGAACCACAAGGATTTTGGGATGAATGAGATATTTTTATTTTGTTTTTGTTAAGAATAAAGCGACGTCATTAGCACTAAGAGTCGTACGTGTGTCCAAAGCGCCGTACGGACGCGAACGTCCGTACAGGCGTCTTCTCGCGTCACAGGCGCCTATTGTAAACGGACGCCTCTCCGGAGGCGCCCCAAATCCTTGTATAAATAGGGCTTTGCCCAGAATCAATAAACACAAGTTTTCTTACAAATTCTTACACGTTATCAGCACTGCTCTCTGGCGAGAGCGATTCCGACGAGAAACACAGAGCACGAAGAGGACGAGAGAGAAGATTTCTACGGGAGTCAATCTAATGGAGGAGGAAATGTGCCTTGTGGACAGTGGCACCACAAACTCTATACTTAGGGAAATAAAGTATTTCCAAACTCTTACAAAATTGAATGGAGATATTTTAACAATCGCTGGACGCGATGCGGTAATTGTTGGCAAAGGACGTGCCATATTTACCCTCCCTATGGGTACACAAATTGTAATTGAGGATGCTTTATTGTATCCCGATTCAACTCGTACCCTCATAGGTTATAGAGATATCCGCAAAAATGGTTTCCACGTTGAAACTTATGAAGACAACAAAGAGGAATATCTCCTCTTTACCAAAGACAACGGATATGGCAAACATATATTTGAGAAAATTCCCTCTTTATCATCAGGATTATACTATACGTACATAAAACCCGTAGAGCATGTTGCGTATAAGGTAATTTTTCAGAATGTAAATGCATTCCAAACTTGGCATGATCGCCTTGGTCATCCTGGTATAGGGATGATGAGGAAAATTATCTGCAATTCCAATGGTCATGACTTAAATGAAGCTAAATTCCCACAATCTTCAGATTTTATGTGCACTGCATGTGCTACTGGGAAACTCATTTTAAGACCCTCATATCTTAAAATTCAAGCAGAACCACTACAATTCCTTGAACGAATTCAAGGCGATATTTGTGGTCCGATCCAACCATTGTTTGGACCTTTTAGGTATTTCATGGTTTTAATAGATGCATCTACACGATGGTCTCATGTGTGTTTACTATCTACATGAAACCATGCATTTGCCAAAATAATGAGACAAGTTATCAAATTACAAGCTCATTATCCTGAGAATCGAATTAAATCAATTCGAATGGACAACGCTGCTGAATTTTCTTCACATGCTTTCAATGATTATTGTATGGCATTAGGCATTGAAGTTCAGCACTCAGTCCCATATGTCCACACTCAAAATGGATTGGCAGAATCTCTAATTAAGAGAATTAAGCTCATTGCACGACCCTTACTAATGAATTGCAATTTACCAACTTCTTGTTGGGGTCACGCAGTTTTACACGCTGCTGACTTAATCCAATTGCGACCAACTGCATATCACAGCACTTCCCCTCTGTAATTAGTACGTGGAAACCTACCAAATATTTCCCATCTGCGTAAATTCGGATGCGCCACATATGTGCCAATCTCACCACCGCAGCGTACATCCATGGGCCCACACAGAAAATTGGGGATCTATGTGGGGTACAAATCACCGTCGATAATCAAGTACCTTGAACCCCTCACGGGGGATCTGTTCACAGCCCGTCATGCTGACTGCATCTTCAATGAGGACCATTTCCCGGCATTAGGGGGAGACATCAAGTACCAAAAAGAATGCCCGGAAATCGATTGGAATGCCCAAGACATTTCCTCCTCTGATCCACGTACTCAAGAAACTGAACTTCAAGTTCGGAAAATAATTAATTTACAACACATTGCAAATAACCTGCCAGATTCATTTACTGACTATAAAGGTGTTACCAAATCCTACAATCCTGCTAAAAATGCGCCCGAAAGAGTGGAGGTACCAACAAAAACTACTCAACCCCCTGTTCAAAGGAAGAGGGGGAGAAGTACGGCCACAGAACAAGATTCAGCTCCTCACAAGTAACAAAGGAAACAGAGAAAGAAACCCTCTGAACCAGTAAATGTAAAACAACCTAGCGTTGATAATCATCAAATGGGTAATATACACCCAGTGAGAGAACAACCTCCACAACCCATCTCAGTTGTGCACAAGCTGACTGGGACATCGGAACACCCAAACTCAATCGTATTGGGAAATCACGAAGAGTCACTAGGGGTGCAGGAAATTTCCATCAACTATGTTGATTCTGGAGAATCATTTGACCGTAAGACTACGACTGTCGACATATATTTTCCTGAAAAGATTGCAGATACCCTTCTCACTGATCATGATCCAAAGACCATGGCAGAGTGCAAGAAACGCTCCGACTGGCCTAAATGGAAGGATGCAATCCAAGCAGAATTAGCCTCGCTCAATAAACGAAAGGTATTCACTGAAGCAATACCTACACTGTTGGGAATCGTAGCATAATTTTAAAATTTTCCTACGTTCACCAAGATGCATCTATGGAGTATACTAGCAACGAAGGGAAGGGAGTGCATCTACATACCCTTGTAGATCGCGAGCGGAAGCGTTCCAATGAACGTGGATGACGGAGTCGTACTCGCCGTGATCCAAATCACCGATGACCGAGTGTCGAACGGACGGCACCTCCGCATTCAACACACGTACGGTGCAGCGACGTCTCCTCCTTCTTGATCCAGCAAGGGGGAAGGAGAGGTTGATGGAGATCCAGCAGCACGACGGCGTGGTGGTGGATGTAGCGGGTCTCCTGCAGGGCTTCGCCGAGCTTCTGCGAGAGAGAGAGAGGTGTTGCAGGGGAGGAGGGAGGCGCCCAAGGCTGTTGTGTTGCTGCCCTCCCTCCCCCCCTTTATATAGGCCCCCTGGGGGGGCGCCGGCCCCAAGAGATGGGATCTCAAGGGGGGGCGGCGTGCACAAGGGGGGGAAGGGGTGCCTTGCCCCCAAGGCAAGGGGGAACCCCCCCTCCCTAGGGTTCCCAACCCTAGGCGCATGGGGGGAGGCCCAAGGGGGGCGCCCCAGCCCACTAAGGGCTGGTTCCCTTCCACTTTCAGCCCACGGGGCCCTCCGGGATAGGTGGCCCCACCCGGTGGACCCCCGGGACCCTTCCGGTGGTCCCGGTACAATACCGGTAACCCCCGAAACTTTCCCGGTGGCCGAAACTGGACTTCCTATATATAATTCTTCACCTCCGGACCATTCCGGAACCTCTCGTGACGTCCGGGATCTCATCCGGGACTCCGAAAAACTTTCGGGTTTCCGCATACATATATCTCTACAACCCTAGCGTCACCGGACCTTAAGTGTGTAGACCCTACGGGTTCGGGAGACATGCAGACATGACCGAGACGCCTCTCCGGTCAATAACCAACAGCGGGATCTGGATACCCATGTTGGCTCCCACATGTTCCACGATGATCTCATCGGATGAACCACGGTGTCGAGGATTCAGTCAATCCCGTATGCAATTCCCTTTGTCAATCGGTATGTTACTTGCCCGAGATTCGATCGTCGGTATCCCAATACCTTGTTCAATCTCGTTACCGGCAAGTCTCTTTACTCGTACCGCAATGCATGATCCCGTGACTAACGCCTTAGTCACATTGAGCTCATTATGATGATGCATCACCGAGTGGGCCCAGAGATACCTCTCCGTCACATGGAGTGACAAATCCCAGTCTCGATCCGTGCCAACCCAACAGACACTTTCGGAGATACCCGTAGTGCACCTTTATAGTCACCCAGTTACGTTGTGACGTTTGGCACACCCAAAGCACTCCTACGGTATCCGGGAGTTGCACGATCTCATGGTCTAAGGAAAAGATACTTGACATTGGAAAAGCTCTAGCAAATGAAACTACACGATCTTTTATGCTATGCTTAGGATTGGGTCTTGTCCATCACATCATTCTCCTAATGATGTGATCCCGTTATCAATGACATCCAATGTCCATAGTCAGGAAACCATGACCATCTGTTGATTAACGAGCTAGTCAACTAGAGGCTTACTAGGGACACGTTGTGGTCTATGTATTCACACATGTATTACGATTTCCGGACAATACAATTATAGCATGAACAATAGACGATTATCATGAACAAATAAATATAATAATAACCTTTTATTATTGCCTCTAGGGCATATTTCCAACAGTCTCCCACTTGCACTAGAGTCAATAATCTAGTTACATTGTGATGAATCGAACACCCATTGCGTCCTGGTGTTGATCATGTTTTGCCCTAGCGTCGACGTAACCCTTTACGACGAGCTCTTCGTCACCTCCATAAACGAGAAACATATCCTTAGTCCTCTTCAGGTACTTCAGGATATTCTTGACCGCTGTCCAGTGTTCCTTGCCGGGATTACTTTGGTACCTTCCTACCAAACTTACGGCAAGGTTTACATCAGGTCTGATACACAGCATGGCATACATAATAGACCCTATGGCCGAGGCATAGGGGATGACACTCATCTCTTCTATATCTTCTGCCGTGGTCGGGCATTGAGCCGTGCTCAATTGCACACCTTGCAATACAGGCAAGAACCCCTTCTTGGACTGATCCATATTGAACTTCTTCAATATCTTGTCAAGGTATGTACTTTGTGAAAGACCAATGAGGCGTCTTGATCTATCTCTATAGATCTTGATGCCTAATATATAAGCAGCTTCTCCAAGGTCCTTCATTGAAAAACACTTATTCAAATAGGCCTTTATACTTTCCAAGAATTCTATATCATTTCCCATCAATAGTATGTCATCCACATATAATATGAGAAATGCTACAGAGCTCCCACTCACTTTCTTGTAAACACAGGCTTCTCCATAAGTCTGTGTAAACCCAAACGCTTTGATCATCTCATCAAAGCGAATGTTCCAACTCCGAGATGCTTGCACCAGCCCATAGATTGAGCGTTGGAGCTTGCATACTTTGTTAGCATTCTTAGGATCGACAAAACCTTCCGGTTGCATCATATACAACTCTTCCTTAAGGAAGCCGTTAAGGAATGCCGTTTTGACGTCCATCTGCCATATCTCATAATCATAGTATGCGGCAATTGCTAACATGATTCGGACGGACTTCAGCTTCGCTACGGGTGAGAAAGTCTCATCGTAGTCAACCCCTTGAACTTGTCGATAACCCTTAGCGACAAGTCGAGCTTTGTAGATGGTCACATTACCATCTGCGTCCGCCTTCTTCTTAAAGATCCATTTATTTTCTATGGCTCGCCGATCATCGGGCAAGTCAGTCAAAGTCCATACTTTGTTTTCATACATGGATTCTATCTCGGATTTCATGGCTTCTAGCCATTTGTCGGAATCCGGGCCCGCCATCGCTTCTTCATAGTTCGAAGGTTCACCGTTGTCTAACAACATGATTTCCAGGACAGGGTTGCCGTACCACTCTGGTGCGGAACGTGTCCTTGTGGACCTACGAAGTTCAGTAACTTGATCCGAAGTTTCATGATCATCATCATTAACTTCTTCCCCAGTCAGTGTAGGCACCACAGGAACATTTTCCCGCGCTGCGCTACTTTCCGGTTCGGAAGGGGTGACTATCACCTCATCAAGTTCCACTTTCCTCCCACTCAATTCTTTCGAGAGAAACTCCTTCTCTAGAAAGAACCCGTTCTTGGCAACGAAGATCTTGCCTTCGGATCTGAGGTAGAAGGTGTACCCAATAGTTTCCTTAGGGTATCCTATGAAGACGCATTTTTCCGATTTGGGTTCGAGCTTTTCAGGTTGAAGTTTCTTGACATAAGCATCGCATCCCCAAACTTTTAGAAACGACAGCTTAGGTTTCTTCCCAAACCATAATTCATACGGTGTCGTCTTAACGGATTTCGACGGAGCCCTATTTAAAGTGAATGCGGCAGTCTCTAAAGCATAGCCCCAAAATGAGAGCGGTAAATCGGTAAGAGACATCATAGATCGCACCATATCCAATAGAGTGCGATTACGACGTTCGGACACACCATTTCTCTGAGGTGTTCCAGGCGGCGTGAGTTGTGAAACTATTCCACATTTTCTTAAGTGTGTACCAAATTCGTGACTTAAATATTCTCCACCACGATCTGATCGTAAGAATTTTATTTTCCTGTCACGTTGATTCTCGACTTCACTCTGAAATTCCTTGAACTTTTCAAAGGTTTCAGACTTGTGTTTCATTAGGTAGACATACCCATATCTACTTAAATCATCAGTGAGAGTGAGAACATAACAATATCCTCCGCGAGCCTCAACACTCATTGGTCCGCACACATCGGTATGTATGATTTCCAATAAGTTGGTTGCTCGCTCCATTGTTCCGGAGAACGGAGTCTTGGTCATCTTACCCATGAGGCATGGTTCGCACGTGTCAAATGATTCGTAATCAAGAGACTCCAAAAGTCCATCTGCATGGAGCTTCTTCATGCGCTTGACACCAATGTGACCAAGGCGGCAGTGCCACAAGTATGTGGGACTATCGTTATCAACTTTACATCTTTTGGTATTCACACTATGAACATGTGTAACATCACGTTCGAGATTCATCAAAAATAAACCATTGACCAGTGGGGCATGACCATAAAACATATCTCTCAAATAAATAGAACAACCATTATTCTCAGATTTAAATGAGTAGCCATCTCGAATTAAACGAGATCCAGATACAATGTTCATGCTCAAAGCTGGCACTAAATAACAATTATTGAGGTTTAAAACTAATCCCGTGGGTAGATGCAGAGGTAGCGTGCCAACGGCGATCACATCGACCTTGGAACCATTCCCGACGCGCATCGTCACCTCGTCCTTTGCCAGTCTTCGTTTATTCCGTAGTTCCTGTTTTGAGTTACAAATATGAGCAACCGCACCGGTATCAAATACCCAGGAGCTACTACGAGTACTGGTAAGGTACACATCGATTACATGTATATCACATATACCTTTGGTGTTGCCGGCCTTCTTCTTGTCCGCTAAGTATTTGGGGCAGTTCCGCTTCCAGTGACCACTTCCCTTGCAATAAAAGCACTCAGTCTCGGGCTTGGGTCCATTCTTTGACTTCTTCCCGGTAACTGGTTTACCGGGCGCGGCAACTCCCTTGCCGTCCTTCTTGAAGTTCTTCTTACCCTTGCCCTTCTTGAACTTAGTGGTTTTATTCACCATCAACACTTGATGTTCTTTTCTGATCTCTACCTCAGCTGATTTCAGCATTGAATATACCTCAGGAATGGTCTTTTCCATCCCCTGCATATTGAAGTTCATCACAAAGCTCTTGTAGCTTGGTGGAAGCGACTGGAGGATTCTGTCAACGACCGCGTCACCCGGGAGATTAACTCCCAGCTGAGACAAGCGGTTGTGCAACCCAGACATTCTGAGTATGTGCTCACTAACAGAACTGTTCTCCTCCATTTTACAGCTGAAGAACTTGTCGGAGACTTCATATCTCTCGACCCGGGCATGAGCTTGAAAAACCAGTTTCAGCTCCTCGAACATCTCATATGCTCCATGTTTCTCAAAACGCTTTTGGAGTCCCGGTTCTAAGCTGTAAAGCATGCCGCACTGAACGAGGGAGTAATCATCAGCACGCTGCTGCCAAGCGTTCATAACGTCTTGGTTCTCAGGGATTGGTGCTTCACCTAGCGGTGCTTCTAAGACATAATCTTTCTTGGCTACTATGAGGATGAGCCTCAGGTTCCGGACCCAGTCCATATAGTTGCTGCCATCATCTTTCAACTTGGTTTTCTCTAGGAACGCGTTGAAATTGAGGACAACGTTGGCCATTTGATCTACAATACATAGTGTAAAGATTTTAGACTAAGTTCATGATAATTAAGTTCATATAATCAAATTATTTAATGAACTCCCACTCAGATAGACATCCCTCTAGTCATCTAAGTGAAACATGATCCGAATTCAACTAGGCCGTGTCCGATCATCACGTGAGACGGACTAGTCAAGATCGGTGAACATCTCCATGTTGATCGTATCTTCTATACGACTCATGCTCGACCTTTCGGTCCTCCGTGTTCCGAGGCCATGTCTGTACATGCTAGGCTCGTCAAGTCAACCTAAGTGTATTGCGTGTGTTCCGAGGCCATGTCTGTACATGCTAGGCTCGTCAACACCCGTTGTATTCGAACGTTAGAATCTATCACACCCGATCATCACGTGGTGCTTCGAACAACGAACCTTCGCAACGGTGCACAGTTAGGGTGAACACTTTCTTGAAATTATTATAAGGGATCATCCTACTTGCTACCGTCGTTCTAAGCAAATAAGATGCTAAAACATGATAAACATCACATGCAATCAAATAGTGACATGATATGGCCAATATCATCATGCTCCTTTGATCTCCATCTTCGGGGCACCATGATCATCTTCGTCACCGGCATGACACCATGATCTCCATCATTGTGTCTTCATGAAGTCGTCACGCCAACGATTACTTCTACTTGTATGGCTAACGCGTTTAGCAACAAAGTAAAGTAAATTACATGGCGTTATTCAATGACACGCAGGTCATGCAAAATAATAAAGACAACTCCTATGGCTCCTACCGGTTGTCATACTCATCGACATGCAAGTCGTGATTCCTATTACAAGAATATGATCAATCTCATACATCACATATATCATTCATCACATCTTCTGGCCATATCACATCACATAGCACTTGCTGCAAAACAAGTTAGACGTCCTCTAATTGTTGTTGCAAGTTTTTACGTGGTTTGTAGGTTTCTAGCAAGAACGTTTTCTTACCTACGTATGACCACAACGTGATTTGCCAATTTCTATTTACCCTTCATAAGGACCCTTTTCATCGAATCCGTTCCGACTAAAGTAGGAGAGACAGACACCCGCTAGCCACCTTATGTAACTAGTGCATGTCAGTCGGTGGAACCTGTCTCACGTAAGCGTACGTGTAAGGTCGGTCCAGGCCGCTTCATCCTACAATGCCGCCGAAACAAGAAACGACTAGTAGCGGCAAGAAGAATTGGCAACATCAACGCCCACAACTTCTTTGTGTTCTACTCGTGCATAGTAACTACGCATAGCCTGGCTCTGATACCACTGTTGGGAATCGTAGCATAATTTTAAAATTTTCCTACGTTCACCAAGATGCATCTATGGAGTATACTAGCAACGAAGGGAAGGGAGTGCATCTACATACCCTTGTAGATCGCGAGCGGAAGCGTTCCAATGAACGTGGATGACGGAGTCGTACTCGCCGTGATCCAAATCACCGATGACCGAGTGCCGAACGGACGGCACCTCCGCGTTCAACACACGTACGGTGCAGCGACGTCTCCTCCTTCTTGATCCAGCAAGGGGGAAGGAGAGGTTGATGGAGATCCAGCAGCACGACGGCGTGGTGGTGGATGTAGCGGGTCTCCTGCAGGGCTTCGCCGAGCTTCTGCGAGAGAGAGAGAGAGGTGTTGCAGGGAAGGAGGGAGGCGCCCAAGGCTGTTGTGTTGCTGCCCTCCCTCCCCCCTTTATATAGGCCCCCTGGGGGGGCGCCGGCCCCAAGAGATGGGATCTCAAGGGGGGGCGGCGGCCACAAGGGGGGGAAGGGGTGCCTTGCCCCCCAAGGCAAGGGGGAACTCCCCCCTAGGGTTCCCAACCCTAGGCGCATGGGGGGAGGCCCAAGGGGGGCGCCCCAGCCCACTAAGGGCTGGTTCCCTTCCACTTTCAGCCCACGGGGCCCTCCGGGATAGGTGGCCCCACCCGGTGGACCCCCGGGACCCTTCCGGTGGTCCCGGTACAATACCGGTAACCCCCGAAACTTTCCCGGTGGCCGAAACTGGACTTCCTATATATAATTCTTCACCTCCGGACCATTCCGGAACCTCTCGTGACGTCCGGGATCTCATCCGGGACTCCGAACAACTTTCGGGTTTCCGCATACATATATCTCTACAACCCTAGCGTCACCGGACCTTAAGTGTGTAGACCCTACGGGTTCGGGAGACATGCAGACATGACCGAGACGCCTCTCCGGTCAATAACCAACAGCGGGATCTGGATACCCATGTTGGCTCCCACATGTTCCACGATGATCTCATCGGATGAACCACGGTGTCGAGGATTCAGTCAATCCCATATGCAATTCCCTTTGTCAATCGGTATGTTACTTGCCCGAGATTCGATCGTCGGTATCCCAATACCTTGTTCAATCTCGTTACCGGCAAGTCTCTTTACTCGTACCGCAATGCATGATCCCGTGACTAACGCCTTAGTCACATTGAGCTCATTATGATGATGCATCACCGAGTGGGCCCAGAGATACCTCTCCGTCACATGGAGTGACAAATCCCAGTCTCGATCCGTGCCAACCCAACAGACACTTTCGGAGATACCCGTAGTGCACCTTTATAGTCACCCAGTTACGTTGTGACGTTTGGCACACCCAAAGCACTCCTACGGTATCCGGGAGTTGCACGATCTCATGGTCTAAGGAAAAGATACTTGACATTGGAAAAGCTCTAGCAAATGAAACTACACGATCTTTTATGCTATGCTTAGGATTGGGTCTTGTCCATCACATCATTCTCCTAATGATGTGATCCCGTTATCAATGACATCCAATGTCCATAGTCAGGAAACCAGGACTATCTGTTGATTAACGAGCTAGTCAACTAGAGGCTTACTAGGGACAGGTTGTGGTCTATGTATTCACACATGTATTACGATTTCCGGACAATACAATTATAGCATGAACAATAGACGATTATCATGAACAAAGAAATATAATAATAACCTTTTATTATTGCCTCTAGGGCATATTTCCAACATACACCTCCAAGAGTTTTCCCCGTGGGATTCAAATGGGTTTTTGTTCGTAAAAGAAACGAGAACAACGAGGTGGTGAGATATAAAGCAAGGCTTGTAGCCCAAGGTTTCACGCAGAAACCCGGCATTGATTTCAATGAAACATATTCTCCAGTAATGAGTGCAACCACTTTCCGATATCTTATATCTTTGGCAGTGCAAAATCGTCTATCTATGCAGTTGATGGACGTAGTGACCGCTTACCTTTACGGTTCACTTGATTCACACATATACATGAAGGTTCCTGATGGAGTACCAATCCCGAATCCAAACGCAAAACGCAACGCATATTGTGTAAAACTAAATAAGTCTTTATACGGCTTAAAACAGTCGGGTCGCATGTGGTACAACCGACTCAGTGAGTTCCTTTTGAAAAAAGGATACTCTAATAATGATGATTGCCCATGTGTTTTCATAAAAAAGTCCGCAACTGGATTTTGCATTATTTTTGTGTATGTTGATGATCTGAACATCATTGGAACCACACAAGATATTGATGAAGCACGCAATCACCTAAAGACGGAATTTGAGATGAAGGATTTGGGTAAAACCAAATTTTGCTTAGGATTACAACTTGAGCACCTTCCCTCGGGTATTTTGGTTCATCAAACCGCCTATATCCAGAAAATATTAGAGAAATTCAATATGGACAAATCCTATCAATCCAAAACTCCTATGGTAGTTCGATCTCTAGACGTAGAGAAAGATCAATTTAGACCAATGGACAATGGAGAAGAGATATTAGGACCTGAAGTTCCATATCTCAGTGCCGTTGGAGCGCTCATGTATCTTGCAAATTGCACCAGGCCTGATATTGCATTTGCAGTCAATTTACTAGCTAGACATAGCGCAGCTCCTACTAAACGCCATTGGACGGGAGTTAAGAATATCTTTCGATATCTCCAAGGCACAAAGGATCTTGGCCTATTCTTTCAATTTCAGAGAAATTTGAACATTGATATGATTGGGTATGCTGATGCTGGCTACTTATCTTACCCCCCACAATGCCAGATCACAAACCGGTTTTGTGTTCCTACATGATGGGACAGCCATATCATGGAAGTCTTCCAAACAGACTCTAGTGGCTACATCCACCAATCATTCTGAAATAATCTCTTTATTTGAGGCAACACGTGAATGTGTATGGCTTCGCAGAATGATAAACCACATACAAAAATCATGTGGTAAAGGTTCTATCGAATCTCCAACCATTATCTATGAAGATAATGCAGCTTGTGTTGCTCAAATGCAAACAGGTTACATAAAGAGCAATATCACTAATCATATTTCTCCTAAATTATTTTTTCCCCATCAATTACAAAAGAAAGGGAAGATAAACATTTTGCAAGTCAAATCATGTGATAATCTAGCTGATCTATTCACAAAGTCACTCCCAGCTTCAACATTTGAAAAATATGTTCATGGGATTGGTATGCGACGACTTCGAGATTTGCAAAGATCAGGGGGAGAGTCTCTCTGAACCATAACCTGTTCAAACATTATATTGCACTCTTTTCCCTTTATGAGTTTACTCTCATGGTTCTCATCAAGGTTTTTAATGAGGTAATATCAACATAAGAATATATGTCATACATCCTATTTTTCCCCATCGTGGTTTTTAATGAGTGTATACAAGACATATTAATTGTCCTCTAAACTTACCAATGAGTTTTATCCTCAAGGTTTTCTCATATAAGTTATCAAAGAGACGATAACATATGTTGTAACATTTTTCTCCTTATTTTTCCTATTAGGTTTTAATGGAGTTTTAACAACATATCAAGTTCTATTCTCCTCATATTTTTCCCACGGGGTTTTTGGAGGAGTTATTCCAGATCATATACGCTTGTGATTAAGAGCAATATTCTCAAAGTTATACAAGGATGCAAGACATAGAAGAAGCAGCTTTATAAAGGGGAAGTGTTAAGAATAAAGCGACGTCATTAGCACTAAGAGTCGTACGTGTGTCCAAAGCGCCGTACGGACGCGAACGGGCGTCTTCTCGCGCCACAGGCGCCTATTGTAAACGGACGCCTCTCCGGAGTCGCCCCAACTCCTTGTATAAATAGGGCTTTGCCCAGAATCAATAAACACAAGTTTTCTTACAAATTCTTACAGTTTTATTTTGTGAGTAGGAAGGAGGTATTAATTTGTAGCACAACGGTACAATAGAACTTCTGGGCTGACCATGTTTTTGTGTCGGACATTAAAGGCCACATATAGAAAAACTACCGTATGGGCCATGAATATGGGCTAAAGTACACATTGTGGCTCGCTTTGAATTGGAAAATCGATTTTTCTTATCTCAAAATAAAATAAAAATTCCCTGAAAAAAAAGGATTTTGAAAGCTTGACCCGTAGCTTTGAATCTGCTGCGAAAAGTTTTTGTTTGAACACAGTACGGACACATTCGTCGAAAATCCTGAAATAAATCCACGAAAATTCAAGGACTTAAACCCTAATGGGCTGAGGATACCACTGCTCACTCAACCATCCAACCACAGGCTGATTCATGCTGCGAAGAGCTTTTGAGACGTTATGATAGTCTAAGCAGCAAGTTAAGAAAGCACAATTGCTTCATCTTTGCGGACGTCAACAGGGCAACACAACTAGCAAATCTAGCCTCCTTTTCTTTTGAAATCATCTGAGGTGTTTCGGGCGAAGGTCAAGTACAGGAGAGAATTCCTTATTTGGCCATTTCTTAAATTTTGCTTCCTTATTTGGCCTAAAATAAAATTTTCTTTCCTATTTGACACCTAAAGTAATTTTCATTCCTTATATGACACTTCCATCCATTTTAGGCACTAACGGGATTAAGTTTGACATGAAAAGACCATTTTGCCCCTAGTGCATCGTGTAACTATCTTGGATGTAGTTAAAAATCAATCAGTTCACCCATGTTTTAGGGATGTTAAACAGATGCTGCGCATGTATATGTATACTCCAATATTTTGTTTCTTAGATAAACTGTATGTGTGCCTAAAAGCCGTACAATACATCTATGATTACTTTTTTTTGTGTGGATAAATACAGTGCCATATAAGTACTTTCCGGCGAGATGCATGTGCTTTTGGACGATACGTAGCTTGTAATACAGCCGAGTACTTTCCGGCGAGATGCAGTACGAGCTAGCCGTGGCTGATTACTTTCCGTCCGCCTATCGGGAGACTCGCGTACAAGTACATAAGCAGCTGGATAGATTTGCACTAGAATGCACTTGAACGTACTAAGTACAAGTCGCCGACTAGTAGATCGATGGCACAACTCGAGACACAGGCACGCGAGAACAGGGGAGGACGCCTGATTGCCACGGGAGCGTGTCGCTCTCATTAATTTCTTAATTGCCTTTTTCTCACGGTATACAAGTTATCACATATATATACTAGCTTATATAGGATTTAGTTGTATGTGACTGTGTAATTCTATACTTTGCAACGTGTAATCAAATCCAGGACAAAGCGCTAATTGGATGATTTAGTGGTATGTGACTATGTGTAATACTGTGCTTTAGAACATGTTGAACTAATCAAAATATGGTACTGTACTGATCATAGATGTGCTAGTACAAATTCTATGGATGTTTTGTACGGCTTTTACACACACAGACCAGATTACCTAAGACAAAATAGTGGAGCATCCTTTAAACGTCCCTAAAACATGGGTGAACTAATTGCTCTTTTACTTCACCCAGGACAGTTACAAAATGTATTAGGGGCAAAATAGTCTTTTCATCTCACAGTTAACACCGTTAGTGACTAAAATGGACAAAAGTGTTATATAAAGAACAAAAATTACTTTACGTGTCAAATAAGGAAGAAAATTTATTTTGGGCCAAATAAAGAAGCAAATTTTAAGAAAGGACCCAATAAGGAATTCTCTCCAAGTACATTGCCTGCCGATGTGTGCATGCATCATGACTCATTCCTCAGGACTGGGCAAGAGCGTTCTCCTGCTGCGCACTCGAGAAGTCGAGAAGGAGAGTAGATCGATACTCAAGATACGTAGTACAAAGAGAAAACAGAAGAGAACATGGCCAGTTTCATCAGGGCGGCTGGCTTCCCCCACATGCCACAGCGTCGCCGATGATACCGATGCGTGCAGAAAATTTGTCCTCCGGCCACCTAACAGACTTCTTCCACTTGCCGATCGACGGGGAGCAATAACTAGGAGGGCGGGCCGCAGGACGGATGAACGAAGGTCGCTGCGCACGGGGACGGTGGGAGGGGGAGCCCTCGATCGCTGCCGCCGATCAACGAGCCGTGGACCACCGCACGTTTCCACGCCAACGATCGCCTCGCCGGTGGCCCAGCCAGCCCAATCATGGGCGCCGCGCCGTGCGGTGCGTGCGGCCGGTCGCTGGCTGGTCATCGACGTTTACAGTAAGAGAACGTACTCCAGCGACCGGCCGCGATCACCGGTGACTGCCGCTCAATCATGGAGTACGCGTCACCGCCGCCCGACGCTCTACCCGTCCTCCCTCCCTTGATCAAATCCCGAAGCCGCGTCTTCTTGGTTTTGCGGTGAAGACGACTAGACGAGACGCTACGCCACCGCGTGAACCGGGCGCGCGTCCCCGTCCGTCCTGGCGATGCCTGTGGACTGGGTGCCGGGCGCGCGCACATGGCGCCCCACACATGGCATGGCATGGCAGCCTGGCGCCATTGATGGATCCCCGCTGGCTCCGAGTTGGCTGGATACGGTACGGCGGGCGGAGGTATTGCGTGTATCCTTCTTGCGCTGGGGGCTGGGTGGGGCACATGGCGGACGGAGATGCTCCTCTGACCGGCGATGTAGTACGCTTGACCAGCAACCATTGGTTTGGTCCCGAACTAGCGGTAGCACTAGCACCAGCACTGCCTGCTCTCCCCGCGCATCATGGACTCCCATCGGAACCCACAATTTTTTTCTATTTCTGTTACAAGTTGCAACTACTGTAGATTGCACTGTACTGCAGAGAAAGTGGTTTAGAACTTTGGATTAGCGCAGAGGCTGCTGTCGATCGGAGTGGCCTTGCTACAGGATAGGCATGTACTACCAGCGATAACAATAGGTCAGGGAACTTAATTCAGACGTGCCAACAGTTGGGTAGACCGTAGCAGCTTACCTAAGCAGGGCCACATATTACGGTAGACGTACAACAGCTTGCACAGTGTGCCCCTTCAAGAAAACTACTCACTCCGTCATAAATATACGGTGTTCTAATTTTCTTTTTGAATCATATATAGGCACACACACACATTTTAGTTTGTCTTTGTTTACTCATCTTATATTTGTGAGCGGATGGAGTATTACAAATCTAGATCATTCATGTCACCAACTAGGGATGCAGAGCGGCTTCGTCTTAGACCTACTTATAATTTTTATTTTGGCCAAGAGTGTTCTTTCCTTGCGGGGAGGTCAGGAGTGTTTTTGTAAGGTTCAGATTTAGTTAGCATGACTTTTTCTGACTTCAAAAAAAGATTATTCATGTCATTCATTGTTAACTGATCGTTAAGATATGAACTGAATCACCCCATCGATCTCGCTGGGTTCATGTTTGCTCGTCCCTCTGTTTCTTGAACTTATAATAGTGGTCCACAGTGCAAGCTTTCTCATAGATGATTTTTCTTTTGAGGATAGTTGCTGCACCATCATTCTCTAACCTCGTTTTTTAAATGGGTGCCAAGTGTTCCGAGTTTCCGGTATGAAAGTGGGCAACTTACAAAAGAACCAGGCATCTACTTTTTTGTTAGATTTTTTTTAAAAGGAAATAAAATGATTTAGGCATCTTGCTTTCCTATCGACCCCGACGGTACACCTACCCTCAGATACGAATACGATTCGTACAGTATTCAATTCAAACTAGCATCAGCAAGTTAGTTCTGGAAATCCCTGCAAAAAAAAAGTTAGTTCTGGAAATGAGGACATTTGCAAAAAAGAAAAAAAATCTGATAATGAGGAGATCAGATACGGTTACTTTCTGGTCGGAACTGTAGTCTTCAAAAATCAAAAGATGGCCATCCTGATCATTGCACTGATACGAATTCTGTGCCACGGTACTTGTACAGCCATTAACTAAGATTATGGTGCTAGATGCTCAAGTAGTACTACCGGAGGCACCCTCATCAAGGGCCTCCGCTTTTCGGTTTGGAGAGAGGTCAGAACTCAGAAGCACTGGCACTAAATTCAACCTGTGGTGTCCGGAGACCTACGGCCATGATGACTCCAAGGACTAGGAAAACTTTGCTGGGGCCATGATTGTGTCTTCGACATCGATCATTTGTTTACGTTCAGTACAACATTCATGAGCACACTTTACAAAACTATAAAACTTACAATGACATCGTGATCAATTTTTGTTTAACATGGAGATGAAGGCAATGGAGTAATGGTCCCGATCTACCCACAATGGACATGAGTATTTGACAAAAAACTATCACTTTTAAGATTGGCGTCCCACAAAACTACTCCCTCCGTTTCTAAATATAAATCTTTTTAGAGATTTCGACATGGACTACATACGGATCAAAATGAGTGAATCTATTCTAAATTCAATATTTAGGAACAGACGAAGTACAACTTTCAAAATTTTGATAAAAAACTACCATTCTTTTGTAATTCTTCCCAAAAACTATAACTTTCGGTTGAAGACCGCTTTCGAGATTTTAACGCGTTTATGGCATATGGGACCCACTTGTCAGGGTTGACATGCCGGCAAGTCAACTCCGTTTATTTTGACCGTTATGTTTGCTGTTATGACAGGTGGGGCCTGCACCGCATCAGACCCGCGTCTGCGGCGTGCTCCAGGTACTTGACCAGCACTATGCAGCTATCCCACACCACGGCGCCCGTGACCCCCGACGCGCCCCTGAACTTGGCCAGCACCACGGCGTCTCGGGCTCGGGCTCGGCCTCGCAGTGCACAACGGCAGTGGCGGCGGCCTTCACAGAGCGGCGGTTGATGGCTAGCGCGGGCATGTCGTGGGGCGCCGGCGTTGGCCGAGCCAGGCACCAACAGCTACTGCGGCGGCTCGTGGCGGGAGCTCCCTGGTGCTGCTAGGCCCTGCCCGATTCGGTAGCCAGCGTAGCGAGTCGCCGGAACTCCCTTGCTTCCCATGCACATAATGTGTTCGAGAGAATGCCAAAGAGAAAGAGGGGAGGATGAGGAAGGAGGTTGCTGATGACATGTGGCTCCCACCTGTCATAATGGTCAATTTAACGGTCAAGATAAATGATGTTGACTTTTCTGCCACATCAGCCCTGATAAGTGGGTCCCGCTTGTCATAAATGTATTTAAATCCTCTAAAACGGTTATCAACCAAAAGTTGTAGTTTTTTAGGACGGATTACGAAAAAAATGATAGTTTTCAGTCAAAATTTTGAAAGTCATACTTCTGTGGGACGCCAACCTTAAAAGCGGTAGTTTTTTTTAATCAAATACTCAATGGAAAGTGGAAGAGTCCATTTGTATTGGTTTTGGAATGGGAAGTGAAGAGTATAGCTAAAACCTACTATGACAGCTCTCAGCAGTCAGTACTCGGTACTGTACTGCTGTCCCAACTTATCTGCTGTTCTTGTCCATCTTGGACTTATCCTGATGGACAACCTGCCACACCTGCCCCTAGCCACCGGGTCCCACTTGTCATCAACTTAGGTGGAGATCTCGAGAGCTACACAGCCGGTGGAAGCAGCTGAGCTATTTGCTTCTCCTGCCATTACTGTGCTGACGGCTCTTCTTCTCCATTGAATGGATATCACGCTCGTCGTCCATGGAAATTTAATCACAGAGCGTCAGGAGCAGCAGCTACCACTAGACTACTACCGTATTCATGTGAACTCTGAATGTGGTCAAGAAGTCAAGGAACAGAATCATGGCATATTCCCGTGTTTTTGTACTCGATCGCCGCCTCTAATTCAAGCTCGGGTGTCGGTGTGGCGCAGACGTATGGAGGAGAGCCATCAGCAGCAGTAACCAGCAGTTGCCATTGGGAAGACGGGTCCTACGGCCATTCAGTACTGGAGTACTACACACTAACCTGTTGGAGGACAGATGATTAAGAAAGGGGCGGTGCATTAGCCTGAACCTAACCAGGTTTTCCTATGGATAACTTAAAAAAAAAATGACCCCAGCCTATGCATACGAGAGATGCGTGCAGTCATTTTATTAATTATTCACAAAGACCTTACAAAGTAATACGTAAATATGTCTGAAGCCGCCGTCTTGGCAACATCTGTCGCTACTCCCATCCGTTGATGAAGGGGTGCAGAAAGTGTGAGCCGTATATACAGACTTCTGACCTAGCCTAACATCTAAAGCCGGAGGGCCGACCAAGCCACATGTCGGGTCTGGGGCACCAACCGATCCGACGCACTCTTAGGTCAATCCATCTTCAGAGCAGGTACTGACTCATCGACCTTACCAGGCTTGCCATCAACGCCCCCACGGCGCCAGACAGCCCTCCTCCTTGCGCGCGTTCATCATCACACATTCGTCGCCGAGACTTTGCTGCGCCTCGTCGCCGAGACTCCACGACGTCGATGCGTCACAAGGAACGCCGCTCCACCGCAGATGTCGTCCGTTGGTCCCTTGAAGCTATGCACACCTCCAAGAATGACGCCCTCAAGAGGGGTACGACACATGAGCGCCGCTGTCATCCGATAGGATTTCTCCCAGAGGTAGCGGATAGGGGGTCTAGAGCTTCTCCATGATGATGCCTTCAAGAAGGGGACGACGCGGAAAAACGCCGCCATCGCCGACCTTGGCAACGTGCCAAGAGTAGGGTTTTCACCTGGATCCTCTCGAGGACCCTCCATCCAGCATCGTGTGCACGAGACCGCCACCGACCACCGACGCCGCGCATGGAAGATGCCACAGGCCTGATCAGATCTGATCGGAGACATGCACACCATGCCGCCACCGCAGTTTCCAGGTTAGATCGGATCTGGCCTGCCGCCGCCGTGGGCACGCAGCCAGCGTACAACGAGCCACCCCCACAACGTCACCGTCCCGATGAGGACGCCGCCGCTGCTGCGCAGCCGGTCCCCGCACCCGCCCGACTCCGCCACCTGGCGAGACCGCCCCGCACCGGCCCTCCCGAGGCACGAAGAACAGTACCCCGCCACCGGCCACCGCGAGGGGCTTTGCCCCAGCGGTGTGGGTGGGGGGAAGGTGGTGAGGAGGCGAGGGGAAGGAGATGGGCGCCGCCGCCCGAGTCGCCCCCGCGCCGGGGGGGGGGGGGTAGGTGAAGCTTACAAATGGGAAAGATTTTCACTTTCCGGCCTCTGCATCAAGTAGGGATGCATACAATCATTTTAATATGAGTACCAAGATAAAACATGGTCCTCGGAATTTTTTTAATGAGTATCAACATTTTTTTGAGCTTGATCCTCAATAAATGAGGAAAAACCCTTGTATATCACTTATCAATTCTAGGAATTGAAGTCAGGTTGTTAGACTGCACAACCATATGCCCAACCACTAAGCCAAGGCTCCTTTTGCCCCTATGGATAACTTGGGCGATGGCATAGAATAAATCCATTATCATCTCCACTGTTCTTTTGCGGGAAGGCAGAGAAGCTTTTGTTCCGAACAAAAAGGCAGTCAAGAACTGCTGAGCTATACAAGTAGACAATAGGAGAAGAATTAGAAGAAAATGTAATGGGGGTTACCTTTGAGCTGCAGTCTGCGACGCTGTACTGACTGATTAAGCAATGCGCTGGCGCTGCCGACACACCAGTGGCAGTACGTACGTCCCACTAGCCGTATCAGTGCGTCTGATTTGACTTGCCATAAACAAAACGCATCCACTAAAAGAGCATTAGAGTGCAAATGACTTGTACATAAACTATTAGCAACTGTCTAGAAGGAAGGAACTATATGTTTTATTACTATCAATGGGGAAGAAACAAACACTCAAATTCAAGCATAAGAATTTTTATTTCTTTCAAAAAAATGGATAACCGCGACACACACAACCATAATTCAAGCATAAGATAAGATCGCTTCGTCAGCATTCGTATACACCACCATGTATTTGATGGCAAGGAACAAAAGCTTGTTTGGAATCGTATAAAAGCCATAGTGCCGCAGACCGACCATACCAACCAACCAAGGGCGAAGACGTTGAACCATCACCTCACCATCCTCTTGCCATTAATAGGCCCTCTTTTTTGCTCGACTGCAACAGGATAAGTTTTATCAGCTGCTTTCGGATCGCCAAAGTGTTCCCGTGAAGCCAGAAAGCATCATTCACACACACGCGAAACTAAAGAAAGAAGAGAAAACCACCATAAAAATGTATGGGTGCTTTGGCTGCACATAGCAAGCGATACGCGCGGATTTATGAAATCATCGCGCACGGGCACGGGCACGGGCACGAAACGCATCGTGATGTGACCTCCAAATCTAATCATGCTCATCAAGCTCCCCAATTAATTTGCATCACTACGTGATGTGTACCAGTCTAGACCATAATTTGACGACGACGATTTAAAAATCGGGTGGAAATGAAGAATTGGGTGCGGGATGACGAAAACCCCTTTCGGTTTGGACATCAAATCAGTACGGATATTTGGAATTAATGCTGATGAGAGTGGTTATTTCGCTACTCAGTATATCGTCATTAGCACAAACATAAATATACTGTTGCAAATTAGGCGTACCACTATACTACTGTAGCAATAAGCTGTCGTAAATAAACATAAATAATCTACTCCCTCTGTAAACTAATATAAGAGTGTTTAGATAACTAAAATAGTGATCTAAACACTCTTATATTAGTTTACGGAGGGAGTAGTAATTAAGTTAATCCCTCCTCACTAATCACTACAGGCGGCCATGGCGTCGTATATAAGCAGGCGCCCCCACTTCCCCCATTTGACGATTTAAATAACCGAAAGCACGCCGCAACAAACAAACAAGGAGAGAGAGAAGCAAGAGCGAAACCAACAGGCAACAGTAATCAAAATCCCAAACCGGAGGGGGCAGCATAGCAGCCGAGGCCGCGGGGGCACCGGGACCTCGGGCGCGCCGCGGGAGAGCAGCAGAGGCGTCGGCGCCGTGACGAGACGCCGCCCCGCCCTATCCTCTCGCCCGCGAGTTCGGCCGGAATCGGAGCCCAGCCGCCGGGGAGCGGCCGCGGCGTGGCCGGAGCAGTCCCCGCCCGTGACGGCCAATGCCGGCGGAGCGAGCCGCGGTAAGGTCCCTGTCTGTCCCGGCCAGTGGCGGTTGGTGCCAACTGCGCGGTAGTACAGTTGCCCAACTTCTCGCTTTTCCGCGTGAAAATGGCTTTTTACTCTTTTTTCCTGTGCCAAGTACAGCCGCGAAACTCCGCCCACGGATTTGTGTGGCCATATGATATGCTAGTTGTTTACTGTTCTCGCCTGATTTTAGTTAGGTGCTTAGGATTTCCCCCGAAAAACTAATTAAACAAACAGGTGTTTAGGATTCTATTGGATGGAACAGGAGTAGGTTTGATTAAATTCGAATGCGAGGTTTTGATTTACGGCTGTATATGCTTTTGCAGAAATCACCTAGGGCGCGGAGCTGATCGGAACTGTGCTGCGTACAAGATATGGGAAGATTTGGGTATTAGGGATTGAATTTTGCTGTGGCAGTTGTGTACCAAGATGTTGGGCACCATGGAGTCACGGATGGATCAGTACGAGATTATGGAGCAGATTGGCCGCGGCGCCTTTGGTGCCGCCATTCTGGTGAACCACAAGACCGAGAAGAAAAAGTATGATGGCTTCCTCTATTTAGTTACGGAGTCTGTTTCCCCTCAAAGAAGGTGGTTGATATATGATTGGGTTGCAGGTATGTGCTGAAGAAGATCCGGCTCGCGAGGCAGACAGAGAGGTGCCGCAAGTCTGCTCATCAAGAGGTCAGTGAAGCATGAGAAACCATCAGGCTTTATTTGGTTCGTCTATTAGTATTGATTTCAGGAACTGACAGATGAAAGGAAAATTGCAGATGGCCCTTATTGCCCGCCTTCAACATCCTTACACTGTTGAATTCAAGGAGGCATGGGTTGAGAAGGTTTGTTCTCTAGGAGCATGCATCAGCATCTGCCTTTTGTTTTATTACATCTTTCCTCTGGCTTACTGTGTGAGTGACGGCAGGGTTGCTACGTTTGCATTGTGACGGGATACTGCGAAGGTGGCGATGTGTGAGTGTAATTTACGGGTTACGGGAGTCTGGGAGATTAGTTTTTGTTGTTGACTCACTGTTGACTCTGTTTTGTTTTGCTGTGCTCTTTCTGGTAGGGCTGAACTGATGAAAAAGGCAAATGGGACATACTTCCCGGAAGAGGTTATTGCAATTTTTTCAACTTCTTTTGTTTCATGCTTTAGGTAAACAATATTCAGAAGTGTGCTAACTGTTGTGAACAACCATCAGAAACTGCTGAGATGGTTTGCTCAATTGGCTCTAGCTGTTGACTACTTGCATTCGAACTATGTTTTGCACCGGGACCTCAAGGTAAGTGACAAAGAATGCTGCTGCTGTCATTTAGTTCATCAAGAACCAGTAATATAGTTTGCCCTTGTCCTCTCTGCAGTGCTCAAACATATTTCTCACAAAAGATCATGACATCCGTCTTGGTTAGTGCCTCACATTGACTCAAATAACTCTTATCTTGTGTTACGTCTGCACCCCGCAATGCTTCGTTGCTGGAGTTTAAATATCTCTAGTTTACTTGCAGGGGATTTTGGCCTTGCTAAGACCTTAAAGGCAGATGATCTAACATCTTCAGTAAGCTTCTCTGTGATGTCCTTCTGTCTCAGATACAGATACTGATTAATCATGTTCTTTTTTATTGCCTGAATCTTATGTGTTAGCATGATGCTTTCTTAGGTTGTGGGAACACCAAATTACATGTGCCCAGAGCTTCTTACTGACATTCCTTATGGATTCAAGTCAGACATATGGTCTCTTGGTAACTACCTACTGTTATGGAGATACTTTAGGAAATTTGTGCCATTTGGCTTTATTTATAAACCTTGTTTCTAAAAACCAATGTCATATAGCCTAGTTTTTAACTGGTA
This sequence comes from Triticum aestivum, assembly GCF_018294505.1. Classification (NCBI taxonomy): domain Eukaryota; kingdom Viridiplantae; phylum Streptophyta; class Magnoliopsida; order Poales; family Poaceae; genus Triticum; species Triticum aestivum. Next base: position 482,943,715 of record NC_057802.1, on the reverse strand, counting down.
TATGTCTGTACAGGATGTTGTATGTATGAGATGGCTGCTCATCGACCTGCTTTCAAGGCTTTTGTGAGTTCTTATCAGCTCATGTTCTTATATCACTACGATCTCCTACCTAACAGTAATTATATTTCCATGGAATCTACATAGCTTGTAATCAATGCGACATAGCTTGTATTTAGAAAGTGCCTGCCGACTCCCCATAGAAGGATAAGATTTACTAGAACACTTCAAAATAGTATGTAGGTTGCTATCAACAAACAGAATGGAAGATATAGAAAACCTCAAGTGCACTTTCTTGTGGAATTACAAATGGTCACGAACCCAATGTACGGACCATATGGCTTCCAGCCTCTTTTATTAGTAGGGAAAGAGTGATCATCGGCACCTTCCATTTGAGAGGTTGTGGCATTTGTATCTCCATCGAATAATTTGTTCTTCCACTTCTATTACATTCATTGAAGTTAGCTAAGGAAAACCACTCGACAATTAAGAAGCACTGATGTCTTCATTCTGTGTAGAACTCTTCGCAATATCGACTTTTGTGTGTATGTGCGCGCACGCGCACAATTTTCATGCACATGTCTAACATTGTGGTATAAGAGAAGGATGGGTTTCTTTTCCAGATTCATACCATACTGGAACATACTTATCCACGATCCATCCAGGAAATTCATTTCTGGATTTATGTGAATGATGCAGATCTTTTGTCTCGTTGACCTTCAAAAATATGTTTGAAGAGGTCTACTGCTCTCTCTTAAGTATGAATATTTTGCTTTTACGCAGATCCATGTTTACTTAAACTAACTCAAAGTCAAGATTTCTTTGGAAAAAATGATGCTGATTATTAGTTTCCCTGCACGTTATTTTTGTCGAATTGCTGGACTGTAGTATCTGTTCCATTTTCTCTCTTAAATGTTCATACTAGTGAATACAGTTTACCATTATGATGGCGTTATTGGTTTCTCTTAAATGTTCATACTAGAGGATGCAGTTTACCATTGTGATGGCGTTATTGGTTTCGAAATTGTAAAAGCTTACCTGTGCTTAAATTTGCTCCTTTCAGGATATGGCTGGACTGATAAGCAAAATAAATCGCTCCTCCATTGGCCCTATACCTACTTGCTACTCTCCATCTATGTAAGTGCACCTTCATGCTATATATACTCCCTCCGTTCCTAAATATAAGTCTTTTTAGAGATTCCAATATGAACTACATATGGATGTACATAGACATATTTTAGAGTGTAGATTCACTCATTTTGCTCCGTATGTAGTCCATATTGGAATCTCTAGAAACACTTATATTTAGGAACGGAGGGAGTAGTAGGCATGCATGGAAGTCTGGTTTTCCTTATCATTCTTGTTTAAAATAATTTCATTCTTCTATTGTCATATTTGTTGTTGTCATAGTATTATGGACCATTCTATCCTTTCTAAACCTACCATTTAATTCTTAGATACGTTGTCTTTCAACTTCTTCAAAGTCAAGCGATGTCTGCTGGAAAATGCAGCACTTTTTATCCCATTACAAAACATCACATTGTTCTATTGTCATATTCTGATGAGCTTCCTAGTCCATTGTTAGCTAAAAGGTTCCCGTTTTGGCTGTTGATTGCAGGAAAATGCTTATCAAAAGCATGTTGAGGAAGAATCCTGAACACCGGCCTACTGTAAGTTACTATGCGCATGGAAATCTCACTACAATACCTGTTTACCAAATTTACTCGATTCTGACATTAATTATTTATTACTATTTGTAAACAGGCATCTGATATTCTGAAAAATCCATACCTGCAACCTTATGTTGATCAGCACCGCGCATTTACCGCTGTACCGCATCCCATGCGATCACCAGGGAAATCCATTACCAGTTCACGGAGCAGTCGGAGGAGCATGTCTGGGAGCCAATGTAGCAGCATTTCTGGCACTGGCAGTGATTTGGACAGTATACAATCAAGTGAAAGAAACACGTCAGGGCTAGCTACAAGTTCAAACAACACCGCCATTGGTACTGAAGGTGCTGAAGCTACTGATGATGCGTCAGTTAAAACCTGTTCAACACCACGTGATCTTAAAAGCCATAAGGACATAGATAGTCCTGAACTGGAGAGACAAGACTCACCTAAATCCATACATGTTGATCAGCGTCCCAAATACGGGAGTAAGCAGCCAAAAATCATCAAGAAGATACTAACAACTCTAAGAGAGGAGACTAGTAAGCTCAGGGTAAACAATTCACCTTTGAGAGCTAGCCGTGTAAAGCTACATTCACCTAGTCACAGAGAGCTCTTGTCTGATGATTCAGAGCATAACAGTGTTTCCTCCAGTGTGAAATCTAGTGAAGTGACGCCACATGCACCAGCAAAGGTCAACCGCGATACTGTGAAACACATACAAGCATCTCCTCCCCTGAAGTATTTGGTGAGGAATGAGGATTAATCATTTTCTTGTGTTGAATCACCTTTTTTTTGCTAATTTTTTTTTCTGATCATGTCCTGCAGTCACCAATTGTTGAACATTCTCCAAAAGTTAAGATCAAAGTGGATGAGCCGCAGCAGCTAGACCCTACCAAGCAGACAATTGAAAATGTTGATGCCGCTGAAGGGAAAGTCAAGAATAGGGTTCTACCCAGTTTTAGTAGACGCCCTAGCTTCCCTCCCCGGAGGCAAGTGGGAGCAGAGAGTCCACAGCACACTGGGACAAAACGAGCTCACAGCAAGGTTACCACTGAGCATGCAAAAAGCCCTTCTCGACCTGTCCATAGTCCAAAAAATGCTTTCACTGAGCTTCCAGGTGTTCTAATGGCTCCTCCAAGCCCCCTGGGGGGTAATCAAATGAAAGTTGGCAATTCACAGGCGGAATGTGCTCCACCCAGAGATGTAGCAACCAAAGAAGTTAGCAGTGCTTGCTCCAGTTCCATGATTGATTATGCTGACAGCACCAAGCAGTCTGAACCATCTGAACCTGATTCACTAACCCACTTGGATTCATCTTGCAAATGCTCAACCCTGGACACAGCCATACAAAAGCATGATCAAACTGATATGCCAAGCTCAGAGCTCAACACCACCAATTTTCAGAAGAGTATGCCTAGTAATGATGATAGTAGTGTAAGCTCAGGCTTGGACCCATCTGTTGATACAAATGTGCAAGAATTTATTTGCAAGGATGATATTCCCTGCAGTAAGACGGTGCAGAGCACTCCCACTATCACTGTACAGAGTGAGGAGGATAAGTTCACAGTACAAGAACTGCTCTCATCAGTACCATATATTGCTCCTGATGATTCAGCAACAAAAACCATTGCACTAGACAAAGGATCCAATTCTATCCATCAGTCATCAGAGAAATCACCAGGTCCTCATTCGGGCCCTCCAGTTGAGGACATTATACATGTCATAAGGCCCAGCAGTTTCAGCGTCAGCGATGAGCAGGCAGTAACACGGAATGCTGAAATGGAAGCCCAGAGCACAGATGTTGGCGAACTTGGCGATGTTATAAAAGAAGAAGTGGATGTGAGAAGCATCACACCAAGTCTTATACCTTCCGGACTTGTTGGTTCTGCCACTGTGAAGCCCAACATTTCAGAAGATAATACCATCGGTCCGAAACTCGCCAATTCAGATGTGCTAAAATTGCCCGCTGTCCCAGAAGCAAATTCTACTTCTCCGGAGACCAACGGTGGGTTCAAGGAGGAGGCGACCCCAGCAAAGGAAATACCGGCAACCTCAGCAAAGGAAATGCTTGATGTTAAGTCCTTCAGGCAACGATCCGAGGCTCTTGAAGGGCTCTTGGAGCTTTCTGCTGATCTGCTGGAAAACAACAGGTTGGAGGAGCTTGCGGTGGTTCTGAGGCCGTTTGGGAAGGCGAAGGTGTCGCCGCGAGAAACGGCCATCTGGTTGGCCAGAAGTTTTCAAGGGATGATGAATGATGAAGCGAGTCGCAGCTCAACGTGAGTGCCCGTAACATTAACCTTTTATTTTTATTTTTTATTTATGCTCTGAAATCTCCAAATCTGTAAAGTTTGACCACCTCACGCCCCCCTCATTTCGTGTGCTATATGTATAGTAGTCCCATGCTTGTGTGGTGTATACGGTACATTCTGTAAATAGCCCAGACTTGTAAACAGAAATAAGACGTGTAAAAAATAATGTTAAATCTGCATACCAAGGTATGCATATTGAAGGTCCGCTATTTATCCATCTGTTTATCAAACTCGCCCGGATTCGGGAGGATGTGTTTATCATGCTTGCTGTCAAGTATATTCTGCTTGTGGACAACTCTTGTCACCCACACAGTAGCATTGTAAACTAATTATCCAGTTAGCAAACTTCAGCATCGCTGCATCTCATACTCTGATTCCTGATGTTATCACTTCTCATCGCTCTTATCAATTTCCAAGTGCTTCCACGGTTGTACTACTTTCTTATTTCCACCTTTGTACTCTTGCACTCGTGCTGCCGGAGTTTCTTAAGCGCCTCTTGTCGTCGTGTAATTGCGACACCTGTATTGAAGCTGCGAGCCTTGAAGGTCCCGCCAGATCTTTTCCGTACGTGTTGCACTGGCATTGCATTGTATCTAGCCTTGAAACAACGCCACAGCATCGTATCAGCCTTCTACAACGTCGTCCTCTCCTGTCAAAAAATAAATAAATTAAAATACAACGTCGTCCGCTATATATCTCTATCCATCGGTTCTTCGTGCGAGTCGTGTCACGTCACCTCAGCTGCCTCTGGCCATGCAGCAGCCGCCGCAGGAAATCCACGCCTACGGCTACAGCGCCGGCGCCGCGCCCGCCCACGGCGTCGGCGTCGTGCCAACGGCCGCCGACGCTTCCCCGCGCCCTGACCAGCCCCGGCCTCCTCCCCCGCGCCGTCGGCTGAGCCCATTCCGCATCTTCATCCTGGCCTTCGTCGGGGCGTGCGCGCTCGCCGGCGTCGTCGCGCTGCTCGTCTGGCTCATCTACCGCCCCAGCGTGGTCCAGGTGGCCGTGCACGCCGCGACGCTGTCCCTGCTCGTCGCGAACTCGACGGCGGCCCCGCCGGTGCTGTCGTTCACACTCACCGCCGGCCTGATCATCACCAACCCCAACAGGCGCGTGGCCGTCTACTACGACCTGCTGCACGCCGAGGGCATCTACCGCGGCCGGAGCTTCGACCGGATCTCCCTGCCGATGTCGTTCCAGGCCGCAAACTGCGCGGACCGCGTGCGGGCCGTGCTCCAAGGGACCTCGGCCGACGACCTGACGGCGGCGGTCTTCCCCGTCGACCTGTGGCTCGACGGGAAAGTGCGGTACAGGTACGGCGGGGCGGTGACGACCTCGGCGAGCACGCTGTCGGTGAAGTGCCCGCTGGTGCTGCAGCTCATGGTGCCGTCGAGGAGGGTCGAGTGTACCGTGAATCTGTGATCGGTTCGGTCGGGAATCTCGTTCATGTTGGTTGCTCACTGGCGCGCTGAGTGGAATCTTTGGATCATTTGCTTCGTTTAAATCCTCGCTTTGATTATCTCCCACCTTCTCCCCAGTCGTCCAATCTCTGTTGCGGCCGCTTGCAACATGACTCGTGTTGTGCTTGGGCGTTCACAACAAGAGCCATTGTTGCGCTCAGTCGAAGCGTTTTGTGCCTCCGTGTCCGTGGCGTGGCCTATGTTGCATCCACAACAAACCCCTTTGCAACGCTCAGCTGCCACTTGTTCTGAAGCCCCTTTGCAACATGGACGATGTTGCAAAGCCCCTTCACAACACATATGACATTGCGAACCCACTAACACCCCACCGTTAAGGAGATGAGGAACGGCGTGCGTGGGCCATGGGGCACACGTCACGCACACGAGGACCAACGAACAAAACAATGGGATCAATCGAATGAGTACACGTGTTTAGTCCTCGCTTTGAGTGGAATCTTTGAATCATTTGCTTTGTTTTAGTCCTCGCTTTGAGTATCTCCCACCTTCTCCCCCTCCTGTGAAACTTCCAAGTGGGGAGGGGCACCTTCCATGGAGATAACACAGATCAAATCATCAACAAATGCGACTCTAGCCGTTGGCCAGGTGATTATCGGTTCGGATCGGCCGCTTCGGCAACAGTTGGATGGCGTGCGTGACAGTTGCCCAATCTCTCTGTTGCGGCCGCTTGCAACACAACTCATTGTGCTCGGGTGTTCGCTACAGAAGCCATTGTTGCGCTCAATTGAAGCGTTTCGTACCTCCGCGACATGGCCTATGTTGCATCCACATCAAACCCCTTTTCAACGCTCAGTTGCCACTTGTTTTGAAGCCCCTTTGCAACATGGATGATGTTGCAAAGCCCCTTCACAACACATATGACATTGCGAAGCCACCAACACGCCACCTTTAAGGAGATGAGGAACGACGTGCGTGGGCCACGGGGCACATGTCACGCACACGAGGCGGTGAACAAAACAATGTGATCAATTGAATGAGTACACGTGTTTTCTCAAAATGAAATAGGGCAAATAATCCAACACCCGAGTTTTTTTCAATACAGTACAGATATAGATGCTCATACATATGCACATATACTCATCCCTATGAATGCACGCACGCAAACGCTATCCCTATGAGCACCTTCGAGAGACTGAGCCGATCCAACACCCTGAGTTGTTTTGGTCGTATGGGCGCAAACATGATAGGTATGTGCCTTTCACGGGCCTTGCATGCGGGTTTTCGATGAGCGAGGGATGATCTGGGTCCTGGGATTACGATGTTTATATCATTGACAGTCCTAATGGAATTATATTAATATACTAAAAACAATTAAAAAAGAAATGCATGGACCCAACCGCCCCTTTCTCAACCCTAGTGCCCGCCTAAGGTCTTCATGTTGCCGCCTCGGTCCCACTCTTCTCCCCTGACCGGTTGCCTCATCGATGGTCACAAGAATGGGGAACCTCGATCATGGCTGAGGTAGCTGCAACTTTTTCTTACAAAGGGTGGATTTTTTTAGGGACTGTCTATTTGACATTCGACTGATTTTCAATTAGACATCATTCAAATTCCCGCACCAATAAAAAGATGACACATGTCTATCCACAGAACACCCCGACAAACAGAAAAAAGTGCATGCCAAAAACAACAAAACGGGTCGGGCTATACCTGACCCGGTTCGCCAGGGCAACTAATCACGGCCAAGGTCCTGGAATTACAGTGTATTCGTGTGCAACATACAGTAGTAAAAACCTATGATTTACACTGTACAAATGCACATAATTACACTGTTTACACTGAAATTCTTAACAATGGTCCAATGTAAATAAGGTGTAATTTTCAGAAAACCGGGAATTACAGTGGATAAATGCATGAAAATACAGTGTAAAACACAAAAAGTCCCTCACCCGCAAAAAAAAACACAAAAAGTCCCTGGAATTATAATGTACTTATGTGCAGTGGTACTGCTGATTACAAATATTTTAATTTTTCTGTTTACTGACATTGCTCAATTTACACAAATTGCAGATCATAGCGACAAACAGACTGACAATCCCTAAAGATGTGCAGGTACTTTGGACTAGGGCTGAGGCTAGAGTTGGGGCAAAGAAAAGTGGAGAAAGCAACAATCGTGAAACAAATGAAGACATCCTCATCAGGCAACTGGAGATCAACATCCTTGAGCTTCTTGGCGAAAAAGGAC